>NC_053398.1:94215630-94515630 GCF_905171765.1 Bufo bufo | reverse complement strand
TTGTAGAACCTCAGGAAACATGACAGGTGCTCAGAAAGTCACAGCTGCTTCAAAAAGCGGAAATTCACATTTTTGTACCATAGTTTGTAAACGCTATAACTTTTACCCAAACCATTTTTTTTTTTACCCAAACATTTTTTTTTTTATCAAAGACATGTAGAACAATAAATTTAGAGCAAAATTTATATATGGATGTCGTTTTTTTTGCAAAATTTTACAACTGAAAGTGAAAAATGTCATTTTTTTGCAAAAAAATCGTTAAATTTCGATTAATAACAAAAAAAGTAAAAATGTCAGCAGCAATGAAATACCACCAAATGAAAGCTCTATTAGTGAGAAGAAAAGGAGGTAAAATTCATTTGGGTGGTAAGTTGCATGACCGAGCAATAAACGGTGAAAGTAGTGTAGGTCAGAAGTGTAAAAAGTGGCCTGGTCTTTCAGGGTGTTTAAGCACTGGGGGCTGAAGTGGTTAATATCTCAGGTGGGAGGACGGTGCCCTCAATATCTCTCGTTATATATAAAAATACATAAATCACTGAAAAAAAGTGCACCACAATAATATGCGACTGACCATACTGGCTAGTCCCTCACGCTGATGTTAAAAGCTGAGACTTTAGCCAATACCTTCCAGTCAGGAACATATCAGAGCCCTGCGCACCCCGTCAAGGTATCTCAGTGTGGCGTCGGTCCTACCGCTAAACTACCTATCGTGTATGAACACAGTCTGATAGGTGCTAAGGACCGAATCACAGCCAAACTCCTACATACCTCCATAGTAAGATCACTAATACAATGGAAGAGAGGAGGAGGCTGCGAGCCCCACCTATAACAGGCCATGTGACACAGGCTACCTGGTGCACCAGAAATCAATGACAAGCATTAGCATATTCAATACATGTAAAGAAAAATCACTAAATAAAGTGGCCTAAATGGGAGGAAATTCTCAACTCCAAACACTGTGGCGTGTTTATAATCGGGGGAGCAATTCCTCCGCAAGTGATCCGTTGTTAACGTCAATCCCCAGCAAAAATGCATACAATGGAGGATGCTGACAGCGGACCACATGCACCACAAAAACATTCTACACAAGATGAAATAATGTGTGGATGAAAATATAAAAATACATAAATCATTGAAAAAAGGTTGCTCCCCCAATTAGGCCACTTTATTCAGTGATTTTTCTTTACATCTATTGAATGTGCTAATGCTTGTCATTGGTAACATTCTGGTGCACCAGGTAGCCTGTGTCACATGGCCTGTTATAGGTGGGGCTCGCAGCCTCCTCCTCTCTTCCATTGTATTAGGGATCTTACTATGGAGGTATGTAGGAGTTTGGCTGTGAGTCGGTCCTTAGCACCTATCAGACTGTGTTCACACCAGTGGCGGATCCAGAGCCTGGTCTCAGGAGGGGCACTTTCAGATTATTTTCTGTCCGCCGCCACAAAACAATGGTGCTTATAGAATAGACTACTCAGTGTAGAGGTATACTGTATATTGTGTGGCACAGTGTAGGCTATATGTGTATAACAAACATATTTCACATGAAAACTTGACTTGGCCCTTGGGGATCCCGGACACCACTTCAACACTTGGCTGGGGGCTCTGCGGAGCTGATGTGTTTTATCCTAATGAGAAAGATTTCTTAATAAGGATTTGGAGAAGGGGCAGAGGGATAGCAGAGCAGAGAGCAATAAAGCCCACCATAATGCCCCCCCAGTAGAAATAATTCTCCTTATAATGTGACAGTGCAAAAAATGCCCCCTTGTAATGCCCCCAGGTGAGCTAATGTCCCCATAGTGCCCCCATAATGTGCCAGTATAAAATACCCCTATATAGTGCCCCCAGTAAATGCCCCCATCGTGCTCCACACCCTCCTTCCTCCTAGTGCCCCTCATAATGTACCAGTATAAAACGCTCCAGTAGATGCCCTCAGTGTCCCCCATAATTTGCAAGTATAAAATACCCCTTCTTAGTGCCCCCCGTAGATGACCCCATAGTACTCCTCTCCCCCCTTTCCCATAGTACCCACCATAATGTGTCCCAGTATAAAATTGTACTGTACAGAGCGCCCCATATAAAATACCCCTTCTTTGTGGCCTCAGTAGATGCCCCTATAAAGCCCCCAATCATGTGCCAGTATTAACAGCCCCCCCATGTGCCAGTATTAATAACAGCCTCCATGTGCCAGTATTAATAACAGCCCCCCATGTGCCAGTATTAACAGCCCCCCATGTGCCAGTATTAATAACAGCCCCCCATGTGCCAGTATTAACAGCCCCCCATGTGCCAGTATTAACCCCTTAGTGACCACCAATATGCCTTTTTACTGACGTAAACAAAGGGGGTTTAAGACAGATAGCTGGTGTTAATCAATGATTATATGTACCCAAAATGGTGCATTAAAAACTATAACTTGTCCTGCAAAAAATAAGGCCTCATAAAGGGATATTGATAAAAAAAACTAAAAAGTTATAGCTCTTGGAATGCAATTTTTTAAAAATGTGCGTGGTCACTAAGGGGTTTTTAATAACAGCCCCCCATGTGCCAGTATTAATAACAGCACCCCATGTGCCAGTATTAATAACAGCCCCCCATGTGCCAGTATTAATAACAGCCCCCCCATGTGCCAGTATTAATAACAGCCCCCCCATGTGCCAGTATGAATAACAGCCCCCCCATGTGCCAGTATTAATAACAGCCCCCCCATGTGCCAGTATTAATAACAGCCCCCCATGTGCCAGTATTAATAACAGCCCCTCCCATGTGCCAGTATTAATAACAGCCCCCCCATGTGCCAGTATTAATAACAGCCCCCCCATGTGCCAGTATTAATAACAGCCCCCCATGTGCCAGTATTAATAACAGCCCCCCCATGTGCCAGTATTAATAACAGCCCCCCCATGTGCCAGTATTAATAACAGCCCCCCATGTGCCAGTATTAATAACAGCCCCCCATGTGCCAGTATTAATAACAGCCCCCCCATGTGCCAGTATTAATAACAGCCCCCCCATGTGCCAGTATTAATAACAGCCCCCCCATGTGCCAGTATTAATAACATCCCTCCATGTGCCAGTAATAACAGCCCCCCATGTGCCAGTAATAACAGCCCCCATGTGCCAGCAATAACAGCCCCCCATGTGCCAGCAATAACAGCCCCCCCGTGCCAGTAATAACAGCCCCCCCCTGTGCCAGTAAAAGTATTGTATATATATATTTTTTTAAAACACAAAAAAAAAAACACATACTTACCTACATGTCAGCGATGCGATGCAGGCCTCTTCCGGCCTGTGTCCCGCGCTGTATGGCTCAGGTGGCGCAATGACGTCATCGCGCCGCCTGTGCCGGCCTCTGATAGGCTGCCGGCCTAGTGCCTGCAGCCTATCAGAGGAAGGGAAAGGGACACACCTCTCCCTCCCCTGCCTCAGCATAGCCATCTGTATCGCTGTGCTGAGGACGGCGATACAGATGACTATGGAGATAAGCGCTTCCACAATGGAAGCGTTCATCTCCCTGTGCCCCGCCACCGCCGCCGCCAGCTTGGGGGGGGCAATTGTCCCGTTGCCCCCCCTGGATCCGCCACTGGTTCAGACACACAATAGGTAGTTTAGTGGTACACTGAGATACCTTGACGGGTTGCGCAGGGGTCCGATATGTTCCTGACTGACTGATATTGGCTAAAGTCTTAGCTTTTAACATCAGCGTGGAGGTCTAGCCAGTATGTTCAGTCGCATATTAGTGTGGTGCACCTTTTTTCAGTGATTTATACAAATCCAACCATGGACTACATCTGCATGAAGTTTGTATGTTCTCCCCGTGTTTGCGTGGGTTTCCTCCCACACTCCAAACACATACTGATAGGGAATTTAGATTGTGAGCTCCACTGGGGACAATGGGGCGCATTTACTAAGACTGCCTTTTTATGCCCGTCTTGTGCTGCCCTAAGATTGGTCCTTGCGTCTAGCGATAAAACAGGGGCTGGAGTCATTTTTTTTTACCAACATTTACGCTTGTTTCCAGGTGTAAATGTTAGTAAATTTACCGGGATGGGTATAAAACCGTCCGCTCGACAATATTTAAAAAGGGGAAAAATAGATAGGTGGTTGGCTCTCGCCTAGTGGTTATGATGGGTGCTACTAACTCACAACTTGGGTGCCCGACCCCAAAAGAATGTAAGTAATGAGAAAAGAAGAGGAGTGAGCACTCACAACATTTGGACCACAGGATATAGGGATATATTTAATTCTAGTAGGACCTGCTAGGTCCAATAAAATAATTCCAATCACGTACAATTCATATAATAAAATACACTAAAATACAATAAAAATATATAATTGGTACCAGTGCACAAAGTGAGGGGTGAAAATCCTAATATCACAATCCTTTGACGGTTAGTATTCAGAAATGTCACTTTAAAACACCTATTTCCTAACGAAAAACACTTGTAATGGAGAAAACCACTATTAACACTTGTGATGCCGCGAACCGTAGTTCAAATTGAAGTGTCCCAAAAGTAACTGTGATGGGTCACTCCGGTTGGTATTTTATCTCCTGGTGCATACAGATGAAAGATTCTAATGCTGTAGCAAAACAAGTCTCTCCAAAGTTATTTGGTATGACCGCCCAGAACGGCAAGTTTATAGCCACTGTCGTGCTAAATTAGCAATTCAGGTTCCTACCTGGTTCCTAATGCCGCTTCCCGCTGCTGCATCTAACAGTCCTTCCACGAGAGGCGATGCCGGCTGTTTCAGCGTCTTCCGTTGCACGTCTCGGGTTGATGACGTCACAGTATCGCGGGATTAGGCAAGGATAATATCTTATCAGTGGCGTCCGTAGCTGTATGTTGGAGCGGTACTTGTGGCTGGAAATTTTCCTATTGTTATCGCATGACCATGCAATACTTTTAGTAGGGGTCCAGCAGATTAGATGGGCGCTTTTCTTCCTGTCACCAGACGCGTTTCGGGGCGTCTACACACCTTCCTCAGTGGTTAAAGCGCCAGTCATCACTCTCCACCTTTTATAGTTCATTCGGTAATCTGGAAATTCTGGATTCTGGATTATTTGAGTATAATCCCTCCATTGCGGTTTTAGTGCGGTATAGTTGCGGTTTCTCCAACTGAATTGCGTTTTTTTTTCATAAAATGAAACTAGAACACTACATGGTTGTGTAATACCAGATATTAGATTAGAATAATACTTTAATAAATATAAAATCATATAAATTATAAATAAACACACATCTCTATCATACAAAACAAATCATTATCAAACACGGAGTCAGCACATATATTATCACAACAACGACACAAATCACCGACAGCACCATTATTCAGGAAAAGAAAGACAAGGAGAAGTAAGAGAAAAGGAGCCACGACACCGGAGACACTCACAAACCCAGAGATGGGATCAATAATTAATTTAAGTTCTAAAACCCTCACTACTCCACAAATTAATGTATTAAATAAGGGGCTGAAGTTTGCCCCGTCCAATACTGTAGATAAATTCTCAACCTATATAGGTGTTCAAATTTTTTTTATTAGGAACCTTTGCCTGAAGAAACATTATATAAGAAATCCCCAAATCAGGGAATTTCCTGATAGGAAACCAATAGAGTCATTCAAATATACCTCTCTAAAAAAGAAATCCAAAATGTTCCCACGGAATGAAATTAGTAGGGAAATTGCAACATTTCAGAAATGTGTAGAAGATGACCTGAGAAAGATTAGAGTTAGACCCCCTAATAATAATAACCTAACTAAACGGGATATTCAGGCCATCAAATCACTTCAAAAAGACAATAATGTAACTATACGCCCGGCCGACAAGGGCGGGGCGACAGTAGTTCTAGATACTGACCAATATAATAAAGAGTGTCTGAGGTTGTTAGCGGATCATAAGACATACATTAAGCTCAAGGGTGACCCAATACAGAGGTTCAGCCAAGGTTTGGAGGACCTGTGTAAGAAAGGGTTGGAACAGGGAATTCTCCTCAAACAAGAATCGGAGTTCATCTTGGGCACAGAAAGAAGGTTACCTACCGTCTACTGTTTGCCCAAGGTACACAAGAGTTTGATAGATCCTCCGGGACGCCCTATAGTGTCCGGGATAGGATCTATCACCTCCAACCTATCGAGATACATAGAAACCCAGCTCCAACCTCTAGTGAAGAACACCAAGTCCTACCTAAGGGATACCACACAGATTATCCAGATTTTGGAGGGACTGGTGATAGAACCAGGTTGGATTATAGGGACTCTGGATATCCAATCCCTATATACAGTTATAGATCATCAACAGGGGTTGGAGGCGGTCAAACGGCAATTAATAAAAAGCGGTACATTTGAAGACTCCCAAATTCAACTAATACTGGAAGGGATCCAGTATATTTTACAACATAATTATTTCTATTTTGAGGGGGAGTACTTTCTGCAGAAGTGTGGCACCGCCATGGGAACCAGATTTGCCCCAAGTTACGCCAATTTATTTTTGGCGGAATGGGAATCAAATACCATCGATCCTAGACTTGGGGCCGATCTGGTCCTATGGCGGCGCTACATCGACGATGTAATATTTATCTGGAGAAAGGGGGAGACAGAACTGCTGGAATTTCTGGAAGCGATCAACAAAAATGATTTGAATTTAGTCTTTACATCGAATATCAAGGAGGAAACAGAATTTTTAGATTTATTGATAAAAAGAGAGGATGATCACTATTCTTGCAGTACATATCAGAAACAGACTGCTAAGAATGGCTTCATCCTCTTCAGTAGTTGCCACCTACCCAGGTGGCTACTAAATATCCCTCTAGGACAATTCCGGAGGATTAGGAGAAATTGTACGGCATCAGATAGGTTTGAAGAAGAGGCAGCTAGAATGAAACTTCAATTTTTAGATAAAAAGTATCCTGTTGCCATTTTGGATGAATCCCTAGATAAGGTGAGAGGACTTGAAAGAAAGTCCTTCTTTGAAGACACAAGGATAATTGAGACATTTGAAGATCCCAAGATGGATATCAAGATGATTCTGCCCTTTAATAGCAACTATAAAAAGATTAAGAATATCATAACTAAGCATTGGTATCATATACTGAGTGACAAGGTAATTGGTTCACAATTGCCCAATACACCTAAGATAATATATACAAAGGCCCCAAGCCTGAAACTTAGAGTAGCCCCGTCAGTAAGAGAGAAAAGATCCATAACAAATTTAGGTTCTTTTATGAACCTGAAAGGGTTCTTTAAGTGTGGGAGGTGCATAGGATGTAAAACGAGCCTACAAGAAAGGAAAATAGACACAGTACACTCAGCACATAACTCTTTTACTTGGGAGATTAATGATTGCCTTACATGCAATTCATCTGGAGTCATTTATTTGATACAGTGCCCATGTAAACGGCAGTATATTGGCAGAACGAAAAGACTATTAAAAATTATAATTAACGAACACGTCTCAAATATTAAAAAGGGATATGCAAAACATTCACTCTCCAAACACTATGATGAAGTACATAACAGAGATCCGTCCAAGTTATTTTTTGTAGCGTTGGAAAAAATTAACAAACATTGGAGAGGGGGTGATTATATTAAGAGGATGTCCAGAGCTGAATCCAAGCATATTTATGAATTTGGCTGCCTGCTACCAGCAGGCCTAAATTCAGACCTGGAGATTTTCAGCTTCTTATAAGGTGGTGGTCCCTTCTCTGATGGGGGGTCCCATAGTTTGCCGTTTATCGGCACTGGGACCCCCCCTCGGAGTGGGGATCATCACCCCTAACCTCTGAACCCCATCATCTATTTGCTAGCAGTACCCCGACCTCCCCTTATGTAGATTAATTATAGGAACAGTGTCTCCAAATATAAATAAAGACTTCTCAGCCGATGGACTATAAGGGAATTTTTAAATGATTTGTTTTGTATGATAGAGATGTGTGTTTATTTATAATTTTAAGATTTTATATTTATTAAAGTATTATTGTAATCTAATATCTGGTATTACACAACCATGTAGTGTTCTAGTTTCATTTTATGAAAAAAACGCAATTCAGTTGGAGAAACTGCAACTATACCGCACTAAAACCGCAATGGAGGGATTATACTCAAATAATTCAGAATTTCCGGATTACCGAATGAACTATAAAAGGTGGAGAGTGATGACTGGCGCTTTAACCACTGAGGAAGGGGTGTAGACGCCCCGAAACGCGTCTGGTGGACCCCTACTAAAAGTATTGCATGGCCATGCGATAACAATAGGAAAATTTCCAGCCACAAGTACCGCTCCAACATACAGCTACGGACGCCACTGATAAGATGTTATCCTTGCCTAATCCTTCGATACTGTGACGTCATCAACCCGAGACGTGCGACGGAAGACGCTGAAACAGCCGGCATCGCCTCTCGTGGAAGGACTGTTAGACGCAGCAGCGGGAAGCGGCATTAGGAACCAGGTAGGAACCTGAATTGCTAATTTAGCACGACAGTGGCTATAAACTTGCCGTTCTGGGCGGTTATACCAAATAACTTTGGAGAGACTTGTTTTGCTACAGCATTAGAATCTTTCATCTGTATGCACCAGGAGATAAAATACCAACCGGAGTGACCCATCACAGGTACTTTTGGGACACTTCAATTTGAACTACGGTTCGCGGCATCACAAGTGTTAATAGTGGTTTTCTCCATTACAAGTGTTTTTCGTTAGGAAATAGGTGTTTTAAAGTGACATTTCTGAACACCAACTGTCAAAGGATTGTGATATTAGGATTTTCACCCCTCACTTTGTGCACTGGTACCAATTATATATTTTTATTGTATTTTATTATATGAATTGTACGTGATTGGAATTATTTTATTGGACCTAGCAGGTCCTACTATAATTAAATATATCCTGTGGTCCAAATGTTGTGAGTGCTCACTCCTCTTCTTTTCTCATTTAAAAAGGGGACTTGCAACTATTTTTCGACTAAAACTGCGCTAATATCTGTAAAGCGCTGCCGAATACGTCAGTGCTATAGAAGTGTGTAAAATACATAATAATAATAATAAAAAATAAATGAATGAGTCTCGGATATAAAAGGAAGAAGTAAAGTGCACCCTGCACCCTTGTATGCGGTACAGCTCGGGTACACGGCCGGAAATGCTGTGTCTGAATAAAAGTCTTCTTACTATTACGGCGACAACGCTACCACCTAGCGGCGAAAGGTAGAATAGCATATTATTATAATAATAATAATAATAATAATAATAATAATAATAATAATAATAATAATAATAATAATATGCGAATATGGACGTCTGGAGAGTGACACAAACCCTCGCACACGCTGTACCCTGCTGTTCTAAATATTCTATTAGTACCGCCAGCCCCATGAGACGTACAGTACGTCTACGCCCACAAGCATGTCACCTGACCCTGTCACATGACCCCTGTTTACATCCTCTGTGCACAGTGGCCGGCGGCGGATCTGTGTGACGATGGCTGCGGACGGCTGCTGGCTGCTGCTTCTCCTCCTGGTGCTGGGGCTGGTGAGCGCGCTCCCCCCGGTGCGGTGGCTGCAGGAAGACCCCGAGGACATCGAGCTGAAGACCGTGCTGAGACTGGCGGAGCGGGAGTACAACCGCGTGAGCGGCCGGGAGGACGTGTACCGGGCACTGCGCCTCCGCGACCTCCGCAGACAGGTGACTGCCGCCCGGGGCATTCTGGGAGTTGTAGTTTCCGAATGTCACCCATGGTTCTGTCACACTGCCATGGCTTCTGTAATAGACGCTAGTGTGCGTGATCCGCCTGGCACCAGTGGTGCCCAATATGCCGGATCCCGCGCCCCGGCTTTCGTCCGGTTTCTTCTTTCCCTGCACAGTGGAGGGGACGGTGTATTTCTGCCACCTGAGCTGATCTGCTGGGGTGCAGGAACCCCACCCCAGATATTAAAGGGGTGCTCTGATTAGAGAAAGTTAGCCCCTAACCACAGGATAGAGGATATTAGATTGGTGGGGGCCCTACAGCTGGTACCCCCCCCCCCCCCCCAATCATGTGAATGGGTCCCCGTACCCCGTGGTGCTTCGGACAGAGCAGCTGGTTAGAAATTTGTGCCACTGCTCTATTGATTTCTATGGGAGCGCCCATTACAGTGCTCGGCTATCTCCATAGAAAGGAATGGAACGGCGATGTGCATTTCCAACTAGCCACTGTGTCCATTTCAGGGGACTCCACGGGGTAACGGACTCCACGGTCCGAAGGACTCCATTTTCATATAATGGGGTAGGACCCCCACCCTTCTATAGTCGTCCTCTATCCTGTGGCTAGGGGATAATAAAATCCTGGAATACCCCTTTAAGGAGCGCTGCCGGTTCAGTTCTAATAGCAGTACATGCAGTGTACGAGGCAGTGGTGAACGCTCCTGACTTCTGTTAGAGATGGAGCTGACTTCCCAGCAGTGTTATATACGGTATTATATCACTTCTATCTGAGCCTATTTTCTTGTTGTGTTTTGCAGTTGGTGTCAGGTATAAGGTACGATTTCACTGTCTTCCTGGGACGTACATTGTGTAAGAAGGAAGACGAGGAGGTCCCGGATAATTGTAGTCTTCACAGCTTGGCGTCACTGATGGTAAGTCACGAGATATGGCCGCCCGTCGGCTGCTTACATAAAGCAAAGGCTGGGAGTGACACAGACCGGTCACGCCTGATCCTGGGACGACTCATCCTCACCACCGGTGTCAGCTGATGGTCTGGTGACTTGTGGAATTTGGCCTCTTTTCAGTCTCTGGGGAGGGACTGCAGACATCAGGTGGCGTCTGAACATGCCGACTCCGATAAGAGTCAGTGTTCAGAGATCGCCGGCTGTTACTGTGGGTATGGGTGCAGATCCTTTTACACAGTACGGAGTAAAATGGATGCCCCTGCACGTTTTCCCCTTTAATACTGACAGCTAGGGGTGCGCCCATTTACTTGTGATCATTTACCCCCAGTATTTTGCGCTCTTACATTCATTTCATCAAACAATTGTACCAGAAGGGACTTCCTATCTGCCTTGTGGTGTCAGTGCTGGATCGGTAATATACCACCCATACCATCTTCATATAAAGGGGCCTGTCGGGTTCTGTTGTTTTGATGAGAAGATCCATACATTACTATTCTTCCCGACAAATCTGCCGAAATTATTGACTGAGGAGCAGTCAAACACAGATGTGAAGTAAGCCTTACTCATGTTAAAGGGGTTGTCTGGGTTCAGAGCTGAACCCAGACATACCCCCATTTTCACCCCGGCAGCCCCCCTGACTTGAGCATCGGTGCAGTTCATGCTCCGATGTTCTCCTTTGCCCTGCGCTAAATCGCACAGGGCAAAGGCATTTTTTGGAGTTCCGGTGATGAACCGGGCTCTCCATGGGGCTGCCAGGCGGAGGCTTCTGCCCAGCACTGATGGGCGGGCTTTAGTGCTGCCCTGGCCTGTAAAATGGCTAGGGCAGCACTAAAGTCCGCCCATCAGTGCCGGTGATGTCACCGAACACACTTCAGGGTCGAGGCCTCCGCCCGGCAGTGTGTTATAGTAAATAAGAGCCCTTGCCCTGCGCAATCCGGCACAGGGCAAAGGAGAGCATCGGAGCATGAAATGCTCCGATGCTAACAACAGGGGAGCTGCCCGGGTGAAATTATGGGTATGTCCGGGTTCAGCTCTGAACCCGGACAACCCCTTTAAGGACGTGAACAAACATGGGGGCGTGTGGGTCCCTGGAGCCTCACCGTGTCCCCCCTATGTTGGGCTCACATGCTGGGTGGTGCAGCAGCCTTGGCATACCATACCCAGTGTTGTGTGGGCGCTTATGAATCTGAATAGGATCCGAGCACAGTATCGCCAGGAGTTGTACTACCCAGCATGCAGTTTCATCTCCCCATGCCCTGAATATTGGAGGGGCTAGAGTAATATTGGCAGCACACTTTAAAGGGAGTGTCATCTATATTTTTAATAATTAAAACCAAATACATATTCTTTTTTTAAATCTGATTGTAGATTAATATTAAGTTTTAGATTAGTCTTACAGCATCCACATGAACCATAGAAACCTGTAGCCTGGAGATGGCTCCTAGACATCTGTGGGAGAGTGTTGTAGGCATGCTCTGTGACCTATGTAGAGGTCATTGTGCAGGGAGGAGATGATCTGTCACCGTCACCTATTGTCAGTAGTGGATCCTATGTTATCTGCCTCCAGATCTATAATAGAAGTTTTATCCGTCATTGTAATTCTGCCCGTAATGATAATGGGATGACTACTGAAAAGAGATCTCTACAGAACACTAAAGGGAAGATCTATTAAAACTGGTGTAAAGTAGAACTGACTTAGTTGCACCTAGCAGCCAATCAGATTCCACCTTTCATTTTCCAAAGGAGCTGTGGAATCCGATTGGTTGCTATGGGTAACTAAGCCAGTTCTACTTTACACCAGTTTGATAAATAACCCCATAAGTGTCACCCTTTGGTAAGGCCGAGTGGCCAGAATAAAAACTGCAAAATGTCAAATTTTATTTCTATAATGACGTGGAAAATTTAATGAAACAGTCACCAAAAATAATTTTAACATAAAAACTTGATCTAAACAAAGCTCATTTTCCATTTAATAGGAATATAATAGGAGTGTGCGGTTTTCAACAGCTTCTAGTTACTGGTTTATATGGCGAGTTATGGGGTCTTCAGGGTTCCAGCTCTTTGCTGGAGGTTGGTGAACTGAATGGTTCATTTTGTTTTCTAGGAAATACAGTGCAGATATTCCATGCTGGTGTTTCCATGGGTGAATGAGACAAAAGTGCTGGATCATAGATGTTCTGAAGAAGGTCTGTAGATCTCCATGTCCACATGTGCGGTCAGTGTCCTCTCCTGTGTAATCTCCATGACTCTCCTTCTGCAGGTGTTAGCGCTGAACCCTCCTCTGACCAGGACGTCGATTCCGTGAAACCAGAGGTACAGTCCAATAGACCCACCTTCCTTACCCCGATATCTTTCTGTGGTGGAGTTTACATTGGTGATTCCTGTTTTAGGACGAGCTGCTGGAAACGCTATCTTTATTCAAGGACTTTGTGACCACCTACAATAAGAAATACAAAGATGATGAAGGTGAGCACCCCGGCATCTCGGATTCATCTTGAAGATGGGATTTGTTTGTCATGTTTCCGGATCCATTGCTATAATTAGATTTCTTCACATTTCTAATCTTGATTTTTCAGAGGCTTTGATGAGGCTACAGATATTTTCTCAAAATTTCAAGAAAGCAAAGGAGATTCAGGAAAAGGACCAGGGAACTGCTGAATATGGTGTCACTAAATTCAGTGATCTCACAGGTAGGAACCGGATACCTTCTGGAGGAGAAGACCGTAGACTACAGAGGAAGTAGGAAATGCTGCAATACCCCGCCAGTAGTGATGGAAGTTAAACTGTCCCTGTACTTTGAAAAAACGTTTGATGTGTCAAAGGTTTTGATCAGTGGGGGTCTGAGTGCTTAGACCACCAGTCACGAGAAGCACTCACATTATAGAGAGCTCTCTCCTCACTGCAGGTAACATAGTCAAGAGTAGGCCATCTCCTACAGTGAAGAGAGAGTCGTCTACATGAGCGCTTCTCTCTCATCATTGTAGTGATTGGTGGGCTTCTCAGACCCTTCACCCATCCAAATCTTTGATATGTTTTTCCAAATTACAGGAACATTTTAAACCCATTCCCCCGTTCTGATGGAGCAGCAGGTCGTGCATGCACACGGGCGCTCCGTTCATTTTCTAGAGGAGCGCCAGAAATAGCGGAGTACAGCTGTTACCTCCGGCGCTCCTGTAGACAATGTGTGCATGCACAATCTGCTGCTTCATCAGAACGGGGGAAGGGGACCCCTATTGTGATCGGTGGGGGTCCCAGTGGTTGAACCAAAGTGATCAGCTAGTTTAACCCTATTCTGTGGATAGGGGATAACTTAAAAACTTGGCACAACCCTTTTAAAGATCATGGAGAGGAACATTTTGTGGAACATGTAAGATTATATAGCTGAAGTATGAGTGACTGTCACTTCCCTTCCATACATGAGTTGTGTGGAAAATCTCTCCTCTGTCATTTGGGGATATCTAGTGTGGTTTTCTTCAGCTATAAATAATTGTACAATTATGATTCATTATCACAAAGTACCTCTCATTGATTTCCACTTAACATGGAGCATTATATTGGTTTTCTAAGAGTTTTCTTCTTGTAATAAGAAATACTACCCTTACTAATGTATCCTTAGGCCAAAAGGGTCACATAGCAGTTACTTTGGATTTTTTCTGGCAGTTCTCTGCACATTGCGGGGTTAAGAGCATCACTGTGCCCCTGTATCCTAGAGACTGGGTGGGCTACCAGTGGTGATAACATTATTCTGTGGGTCAGTGTAATTCTGCAGAGACATGCTTTAGTAGCCTTGAAAAAAATTCCTTGCGTTGCCAACTCCTGAGAGTCAGAACCTTACTTATTTTTCCATGCATGGAGCTGTGTGGGGGCTTGTTTTTATAGGACGCTTTTTTGGGGGGAACCAAGGTAACCGAGCAAGAGAAATAACATGATATTTTATGTTGGATACAGTGATGCAAATTATGTTTATTTTTTTATGACTTCGGTTTGTTTTTATGATAAATGGGAAAAGGGTAATTTTTTATATTATATATATATATATTTTTTTTTTACATTTTTAAAAAGTTATTAAACCTTTCTTTCTTTTTAGTCCCCCTAGTAGATTTAAACATATGATCCCTTGAATGCTTTTACAGTACACTGCAATACTGTACTGTGCTCTTACTGTTATCCTATTACACCCTGCCTCTAACAGGTTGTAAGATGGCTGGCTGCCGTGACAACTGCTTGGCACTGAGGCACTGCGTCAGTGGGTGGGGGGTGATTTAGGGACAGAGGGAGCTCCCTCTCTGTGTAAAACTGCTTAGATGCTACAGTCGCTACTGACCGCAATATCTGAGGGGTTAAATGTTGCAGGTGGGTGTCAGCATGTGTATGGCGCAGACTGCTCCTGAGCATACGCCATACATTGCTCATACACATGTAATGTAAATGTACGTCATTGAGGAGCTTTCCAGTTAGAAACATGTATTACCTATCTACTGAATGGCGGACTCTGGTTGCCTATCCTTCACCAATCACACCCCCACAGTATGGGGGAGTTTGTATGGAGCAACAGCTGTTCAGCCCCTTATTTAAAGGGGTATTCCTGTTATCCCCTGTCCACAGGATAACTATTAGATCGGTGGGGGTCCTACCGCTGGGACCCCCACCAATCACAAGAACAGGGGCCCCGGCCGTATCCCCTGCAGCCCCTGAAATGAAAAAAGCGGCTGGTCTGGTAGGACCTGAATCTATAAATTGTGTTACTCACATGAACTGTCTATAACTTTTAGAGGAAGAGTTCAGGACTCTGTATCTGAATCCATTGCTGTCTAGCCAGCCTTCTCGTCCTATGAAGATGGCTCTGGCGCCAACCGATCCGCCTCCTGCACAGTGGGATTGGAGAGAACATGGAGCGGTAACCGAAGTGAAGAACCAGGTAGTGCACCATTCTTCTATCTTGACAAAGGTTGGGCATTAGGTCAGTTTCAGCAATTTTCTTAGTTTTGCTTCTTTATTCCTTTCACAACCGTTCCATGAATCCTGTTGTGTAAGGACTTGCACAGCTTCGCTGTTTGGATAGATGTCTTGCAATCAGTTCTTAACGTTCTCGCGTTGCATCAACTATACAGCACATGCAGAAGAAAGGGGAAATCAGCATTTTTCAGATGTTCCTATGAGTTTTTTTTATTATTTTTCTGCATCTTCCTATGTTACTGTATGGCTTTTAGTGTCTTTCTTTCTTCCTGTACAGGGCATGTGTGGCTCATGCTGGGCATTCTCCGTAACTGGAAATATTGAGGGGCAGTGGTTTTTGAAGAAGGGGTCACTCCTCTCCCTCTCTGAGCAAGGTACTGTAAGAGTGAAATGAATAGCACAAATGTTCCCTTGGCTTTTAAAGTGTACACATCTTTTTATTTCAACTTCTGGCAAGTCATAGAGACATGTCAAACGCTTTAATCAGTAGGGTCTGGTGCTGAAATCCACACAAATTGCTAGAATGAAGGGGTGGAAGCATTTAACACTTTGCCTTTTATCAATTTTCCTCTCCAAGAGGTGGGGTTCAGCGATGTTTGGGCTATATACCTGAAAAAACAGGGGGAGGGGGTTGCAGCTCTAAACTGATTCTGCCCCCTCATAGCACCTGGACTCCAACCAATTAAAATATATGACCTCCACGTTTTTTTTTCTTAAATTTTTACTCCCCTTAGGCCTCTTTCACACAGGCGTCATGTTTTTGGCCCGGATAAGATGCGGGTGCGTCGCGGGAAAATGCGCGATTTTTCAGCGCGAGTGCAAAACATTGTAATGCATTTTGCATGCGCGTGACAAAAATCGGCATGCTTGGAACCCAAACCCGAACCCGGACTTCACAGAAGTGCGGGTTTGGGTTAGGTGTTGGGTAGATTGTATTATTTTCCCTTATAACATGGTTATAAGGGAAAATAATAGCATTCTTAATACAGAATGCATAGTACAATAGGGATGGAGGGGTTAAAAAAAAAAAAATAATAATAATTGAACTCACCTTAATCCACTTGTTTGCGCAGCCTGGCTTCTCTTCTGTCGTCTTCTTTTGAGGAATAGGACCTTTGATGACCTCACTGCGCTCATCACATGGTTCATCACATGATCTTTTACCATGGCGATGGATCATGTGACGGACCATGTGATGAGCACAGTTACGTCACCACAGGTCCTATTCCTGTGCACAGCAAAGATGAAGACAGAAGAGATGCCGGGCTGCGCGAACAAGTGGATTAAGGTGAGTTAAAAAAAAAAAATTTTAACCCCTCCAGCCCTATTGTACTATGCATTCTGTATTAAGAATGCTATTATTTTCCCTTATAACCATGTTATAAGGGAAAATAATAATGATCGGGTCCCCATCGTCTCCTAGCAACCGTGCGTGAAAATCGCACTGCATCAGCACTTGCTTGCGGATGCTTGCGATTTTCACGCAGCCCCATTCACTTGTATGGGGCCTGCGTTGCGTGGAAAATGCACAAAGAGGAGCATGCTGCGATTTTCACGCAACGCACAAGTGATGCGTGAAAATCACCGCTCATGTGCACTGCCCCATAGAAATGAATGGGTCCGGATTCAGTGCGGGTGCAATGTGTTCACCTCACGCATTGCACCCGCGCGGAAATCTTGCCCGTGTGAAAGGGGCCTTAGGGGACTTGAGTATGCTGTTGTTCAATGCTTATGCCATAGACTGCAATAGTATACTATTGCAGCCTACATTATTTTTACTGGCTGTTTATTAAAGGGTCACTGAGCTTTCACAAAACTTTTGATACGGTTTGACCAGTGGTGGCCTGAGTACTGAGACTCCCATTCATCTCTAGAACAAGGAGAGAGAAGCACCCGCATAATTTGCTCTCTCTGGTCGCTGCAGGAGACGGAAGCGTAAGGGGCTCATAGACTTTCTAGCGAGTCCATCTCCCTTCCTCTCCTGCAGCGAGAAGAAAGACCCTGCTATGTGAGTGCTTCGCTCTCCTTGTTCTAGAGATCGGTGGGGGTCTCCGCACTCAGTCCCACTGTCGCTATGAGTTTTGTGAAAACTTAGTGACCCTTTAAAATAAAATGAATGCAGAGGACATATTAAAGCCACCAGTCATGTGTTCCGCAGATCAGTATCACTGGGATGTGCCTCAGTGATCGGAAGAGATTACTTGTGAGAGACAGCATTTTAAATATTGTAAGACACAGAGGAGGAGATTAACTAATGGAATTAGTGATGAGCGAAGTCCTTGACATTCAATGTAGCAGAATCTGTCAGGAGATTTTATTCAAGTTCAAATACATTTGACCCTAAAAGTGCTCCAATTGCCCTTAAAAGTTGTGTGTGACACCCTGAGGTCTCCTGGGACTCTACGCAAATCATTTCAAGCTCTTTAGTGCCAAGACAGCATTAGTAACCTTAACCTCTTAAGGACACAGGGCGTACCTGTATGTTCTGTGTATTTCTGATCACCTGAAATCAATCAGCAGGCACCGTGGGTCAATGCGCCGGGGGACCCCCCCCCCCCCTCCGTGTCTGCGGTTTGCTGCGTTTCTGGGTTATTCGGGTCACTGGGGACCCAATAACTCGGAACAGGATGGTGATCGGTGGTGTGATAATACACCAACAATCACCAGCCTTAGATCCTGAGAGGTGATGGTGACATCACCTCTCAGGATCGCTCTCATTGGTCGGCTGCAGGGGCGGGCATTTCAAATTGCATCAGCGCTCCTCTCCTCCTCCTCCTTTTCAGTCTGGGAGCCGAGGAGAGAGAAGCGCTGCACGTTTCTCCAGCCAGCACCCCCATCTGTTGAGAGATCCAGAGCATCGTCCAGCACCCCCATCTCTGCCCCAGCACCACCAGGTATTTAGAGAAAGGTTAGGTTAGGCAGGGATATTCAGGGAAAGTTAGGGGGAAAAAAAAAAGTTTCTGATTGCATCACCCTAAATCGGGGGTCTGGTGTCCACAGCACAGCTGTGTGACCCTAGACCCCCCAGGGGTGCTGCAGCTTTTTGGCACCATGTCCCATTTGAAGCCCCCCTGATGCACCCCTAGAGTAGAAACACCATAAAAGTGACCCCATCTAAGAAACTACACCCCTCAAGGTTTTCAAAACGGATTTTAAAAGCATTATTAACCCTTTAGGTGTTCATCAACAGTTTATGGCAAATGGAGATGAAATTTCAGAATTTCTATTTGTGGTAACCTTGCCTCACCAAAATATAATATAGATTAACCAAAAATCATATGTACCCTAAAAATAGTCCCAACAAAACTGCCACCTTATCCCGTAGTTTCCAAAATGGGGTCACTTTTATGGAGTTTCTACTCTAGGGGTGCATCAGGGGGGCTTCAAATGGGGCATGGTGTAAATAAACCAGTCTAGCAAAATCTGCCTTCCAAAAACCATATGGTGCACCTTTCCCTCTACGCCCTACTGCGTGCCCGTACAGTAGTTTATGGCCACATATGGGGTGTTTCTGCAAACTACAGAATCGGGGCAATAAATAAAGCATTTTGTTTGGCTGTTAACCCTTGCTTTGTTACTGGAAAAAAATTAATTAAAATGGAACATTTGCCAAACAATTTAAATTTTCAAATTTCATCTCCATTTGCCAATAATTCTTGTGCAACACCTAAAGGGTTAACAAAGTTTGTAAAAATCAGTTTTGAATACCTTGAGGGGTGTAGTTTCTAGAATGGGGTCATTTTTGGGTGGTTTCTATTATGTAAGCCTCACAAAGTGACTTCAGACCTGAACTGGTCCCTAAAAATGGGGTTTTTAGGAAACTTTCAGAAATTTCAAGATTTGCTTTTAAACTTCTAAGCCTTGTAACATCCCCAAAAACTAAAATGTAATTCCCAAAATGATCCAAACATGAAGTAGACATATGGGGAATGTAAAGTAATAACTATTTTTGTAGGTATTACTATGTGTTTTAGAAGTAGAGAAATTGAAACTTTGAAATTTGCAATCAGTCATGATAGATCCACGAGCTTACCTTCAGATCACTGGAGCACTAACCGTGACTACAACAAGAGCGACCAGACCTTGTCAACATTTCTGTAGTTGGGTTGTACAATCCATTACTGGATACTTGTAATGCCACTGACTGCAAATCCTATGCGTTCTTTCTTTCAGAGCTGGTGGATTGTGATGGTGTGGATATGGCCTGTGGAGGAGGTCTCCCATCAAATGCATATGAAGCTATTGAGAAGCTGGGTAGGTGCCCATGTCACATATCACGGTAATCCTTGAGTGGGCAGGACACATACTGATCTCTATAAAGGCTATCTGTCCTAATGCTAGACTTGTTCAAACCCTCACTAATTTGAATCTCACAGAAGTGGTCTGATGTCATGACAAATTCTTCAGAACTTCTCATGCTTGACATGGCTGCAATAAGCTTTCAAATAATATCAGGCTCCTCTTTCTAAGTTCAATATTTTGGGAGCAGCATGAACAGTTCTTGGTCCTGTATGTTGGGCTGGCCATACTTATTAATTAGCTGTCGGCTAAATGTGTTGGTGTGACAGCTATCTCTCCCGACTACCCCATACACATACTTGTTAGGCTAGGCCGAGCATCATATATAGAGAATGGGGAGAGGGATACAGGCTGTGATCAGACACCCCTAACAGTGGCTTTGCAAAAGGATCAAGTTGAAATTCAAATGTCCTCCCCTGACATGTGCGATAGGGAGAGTCAGGAGGCCCACCTACACATTAGCTGGCCTGTTGGTCCCACTGAAATTGGTAATGATCTAATCTTGACCAGCCGGCCATCTAAGGACCGTTTACATCTGCGCCAGAGGCTCCATTTGGGCCTCCTTTGCAAATTCCTTTTAAAATACCAGAGATGAAACAAAAGTCCTCCATGCAGGGCTTTTTGTCTGCTCAAGTTCTGTGCTCCAGAATGGAGCCCGTAATAGTCAGTGGATTTCATTTGGCGCCATTCAAATCATCTGCTCCTAGAACAGAGCAGGAGAGTGGAAGTAAACAGCGTTGCTATGAATGCTGCCTTATGGAAAGTGTATAGTAACATAGAACGCTTACTGTCGGCGTAGAACGCTGAAGCCATGCTCCTGTCCCTTTGTCCCAGCTCTGGGAAGACACCCTGGGAAGGTAGGGAGTGGAGCGGGACTGCAGCATTCTGCACTGACAGTAGATGTGCTACGCTACTGTACACTTACTTTAATCGCTGAAGGCTGGAAGCCCCCCGATCCTTGTTCTCTTCCCCGCGCTTGCTAACAGAGAAGCACAGGGGAGAGAGACCTAAACTTCGGAGCTGCCAGCAGTGGTAGCACGTCGGGCAAGGACACAGTAGAGATAGGGCCCATATAGCGAGGCAGGGACTGGGGGAGTGACAAGAGACAGGCTGGAAACCTCTGTAGGTTACACCCCGGCATCTTCAGCGCTCAGTAGAACGCTAAAGACTGAAGATGGGCTCTGCTTTGCAATGCTCGGAGTGCTGGTAAGGAGACATTTCACACCCTCTTTTCTAGTGAAAATAAATCTATTTTACTAATAAAGTATATTACAAAAATGTTAATATTCCTGTCCCTACATCATATTAAAGATAGACTTATCAGAAAAGTATTTAGACAGCTCACCTGCTATACCGTCCCGGATGCACAGAGAATGTAGGAAAGCACAGCTGCAACCGTGAGAATCAACAAAGTCCAGCATCCGGTGAAAAGACCATGGAGACTTTATTGTGGGTCCTGAAAACCAAACCGGGAACATCATGGACACATTAAGTCGCCTACCTGTTTCGGGTCTTAACAGTATGGCATGACATCGAAACCCAAAATCACACGACACAGTAATTAGCTATCAAACACACATATTGGTTTCCCAAGTGTTAATATAGCAAAGTCTTCCTTGTAACAGTAGATATACAAGGTTATTAATGTACAATGTTGATCCATGGATAATTCCGGTTTCCAGCGGAGAACAGGAACGATGGTGTATATTTGCATGAATATTATGTCGTTTGGAAAAATCCGACATGGAATCTGCGACAGAAAGCCGTCTGCAGATTTGCAGTTTGAAGTGCTGTGGGTCCGGACATGGATTTGCCCCATTCAATGGAAAAAAAACACATGTGGCTAACCCTCCACGTCCCCCTCAGAAACCTTATCAAAAAGAAATCTGCGCAGAAAAAATTAGCATCTAAACAAACAGCAATGCGGATTCCCATTGAGAACAATGCATTGCGGATTTCATGGCAAATCAAACCGTTGTCTGAATATAACTGGGGTTTTCAACCACCATAACTGTGTCATTTCAGTATTGTCTGAGGGTTTACATCTCTGTATTCCATGGCCGTCCTCTCACAGTATATTCCTTTGTATTATGTAGGAGGACTTGAGTCAGAACAAGACTACAGCTACCTGGGCCACAAGGAACCGTGCAGCTTCTCTACCAACAAGGTCTCGGCTTATATCAACAGCTCTGTGGAGATCCCAAAAGATGAGACCCGTAAGTAGAAGGTGCCTCGTGCTCCTGGGTTGGAAATAGATATTCTAATAGCTAAGACCTGAGTATTATTGATGAGAAGGTGGAAGTCTGTTTACAGAACCCAGTTCCTCCTTCACAGAAAACGACTCTTACTTAAAGGGCTTATACCCGGAATTAAAAAGTAGCTATATGCAGAGTAGAGTACTGCACAGGATTATTTTAAAGGGGTTGGCGTTGGCCACTTTCTGGCTACTGATGACCAATGTGTTTGTAAGATGATTATATGGCACTTACTAATAAAGCCTGTGGCATTTTCTATATTTAATAAGGTATTCTCCCTTGTTGGCCGGGTCTTTTGTGCTGTCCACACAGGAGTCCTGTCCATAAAATGGCTGCTGATGGAGGATCATGTGACCAGGCAAATCAGTCAGTCTCCGCCATTAAAATAGACCACACCTGCACTAAACTCTCAAAAGTGCAAGTGTAGAGGGCATATATGTTGAATTTGAGCCGAGAAGGTTGAGTGATGTGTCTGGAGTTATTTTTGCTTGCCTCCATCATCAGCCATCTTATGGACAGGACTTCTGTGAAGATTTGCCTAACAAGGGGACATGACTTATGAAGTATAGCAAACGGCACAGAACATCAACAAAGGCTCTATTAGTAAAATTGTCATATAATCGCCTTACATACGCATTGGTCAAAAGTAGCCTGAAAGTGTCCAACAGCTGTAACTACATTAGTACAAAAAACTGCAGTGTAACTTTCACCCTTAGGCCTCTTTCACACAGTCAGTATTTGGTCAGTATTTTTGCATAGTTATTTGTGTCGGTCCAAAACACAAAAGAGGCACAAATATGTCTATTATACCTCTTCTCTGTAGATTCCACTTCTGGTTCTGGCTTACAAATACTGACCGTGTGAAAGGGGCCTTACTCTCCTTTCTGAAGTCTTGTCTATTCAGTTTTTGTGGGAGGGCAGCAGCTCTCACCCCATGTGACCGTCAAGCACCTGTATCTCCCAGAAGTGCATTGCAGTCAGCTCTCGTTAACCTCTTCCTCTCCTGCATAGAAAATAGTCCTCCATACACAGCTCCAGCAATTCCACTAATACATGGCAAAATGGTATATAATGCCCCACCCCAATATCCTTCTCTACTGTTTAGAGCGTGACATAACCATATATTTCTATGAGTTTATAAGTGGGGATGATGCATGAAATGTGTCACTGAGAATACTAAATCAGCACTGAAAGAAGGAAGAGAGCAGGGAAGTGAGCATGTTGGTCCACCATTAAATTCAGGAGAAGGTGGACCAGAATAATAAACAGCAGGGGGCGCTACCAGAGAGGGAAATGGGATGTACATAAAAAAACTAATAACATTTATACCGCATGCATATTGAAATGCCCTATCCATTGCATAAAAACACTTTTCTTGGGATAAGCCCTTTAAAAGACATCATTTATTTTCATAAATCAATAGTATAAGCAAAGATAAGAAACTTTGTAATATATTTTATTACAGAAAAATTATTCTTTACTTATCAGACTCCTCTCCTTCTTCACCTTGCCTTCCGCACTGATCACTCATTTGCAATCCACTAATAAAATCCAGACACTGTAGTCCATACATTCAGAAATCAGGTAACATTTGCTGCCCATAGAAGTCTAAGGGGATGGGGAGGTAGCAGTTGCAGAAAACAAGAGACAGGGACACACATCAGCTTCTACTGTCTCTTCCCTGTACTGGATTCACAGCAGTACTGCTCATTACTGCTGTATAATATCCTCCATGCCGCTTCTGAGGGTGTGCTGCAGAGAGATAGATCTCTTCTATGTGTGCAGTATATGGGAGACATCATTACATCTAGTCTCCAATCACCAGCTCAGAGTCAACTGAGTAAGAGATGGAGCCTGCAGAGGGGGGAACTGGTGAAGATTCCATATACAAGTCATCTAATGGGCAGATATAGTGCTATATCTCATGTACACACAGCTTATTCTGCAATAGCTATTCTTTTATGCCATGGTGTCATTTCTTCTCAGAGATTGCAGCCTGGTTGGCAAAAAATGGTCCGATATCCATAGCTCTCAATGCTTTTGCAATGCAGGTAAGACCCTCCGAATGCATTTTTTTTTTTTTGTATTATTGCCTTGGCTCCTACATCTTTCAGTTTATGCTCCTTTAACATAGAAAATGTAATAAAGTTATCTGGTTGAGACAGTCGGCTGGAGCTTGATGATTAGTTTAGTTCAGTGAAAACTATAATCACATTTACAGTTCCTCAGCAGTGAATATGAGGTTACACAATACGCCAATTAACTATAGGGGCTCATTCAGATGGCCGTATGTTGCTTTCCACATCTGATCTGCAATTTGTCCCAATTGGGTCCGTAAAACTGCGGAATGCAATTTTTTTTTTTTTTTTGCGTACAGCAAAAGAACATACAGCCATCTGAATAAGCTCTAATTCATATATTGAAAGGATGCTGGGAATTGGCAGAGCCTCAAGTAAATATCCCAGGCGCAGAGTCCCAGGAGCCATTGTGCCTGGGAATCTGCACCTCCTCAATGAGCCTCTGAAACTGAGCAGACTACTGATGGCCGCACTGTGCAGGCGCTGAAGTACGGCACAAGCACGGGATATCTGGCGCATTGCCCCAGAAGAAAGAAAACACTGCTGTCCATCAAGAATGAAGAGGTTGCAGCAAACTTGATTTGAAGCGTGAGGGCTGTTGCCCCCTTCGAGTTTTTCATTCACATACACTGAGCAGGGGGAATTGTATGTTGTATGTATTGTTGTTTTATTGTGAATTTGGCCATCTGATTCCACAACAAAGGACAGTATTGCAGACAAGATGACTTTGAGCTTTAAGGTACTGTGGTTGGTTGGGTGGGGGGGCATTGAGATTATGTTAAAAGAACCTGTCTGGTAATGTGAAACAGGCTGGAAGGTCTCAAACAGCAGCACTTGATGCCCCGTTCTAAAGAGATTCAGATAAAGATGTGAAACATAAAAATCTGCTGTGACTCCAGCCCACCACAGTGAGAGCCATTATCCACAAATAGAAAAAGTCTTGAAACTTCCCAGGAGTGGCAGGCCTACCAAAATTTCACCAAGAGTGCAATTCAGTTCCATTTCAAGAGATTAAAATACAGATGCAAAACAAAATCATTGAACTCTACTAGTCTGGAAAGGGTTACGGAGTCAATGATAAGGCACTGGGATTCCAGGGAACCACAATGAAAGCCATTATCCACATGAAGAAAACTTAGTAGTGAAGCTTGCCATGATTGGCCAGTGTAGCAGAATTTCACCGAGCGCACATTGATGACTCTAGAAGGTCACAAAAGAACCCAGATGAACATCAGAAGAACTGCGGGCCTCACTTGCCTTATTTAAGGTCATTGTACACAATTCTGTACACAGAAAGAAAGACTCTGGACAAAAATGGTATCCATGGTTGAGCTGCAAGGACAAGCCACTGCTCATATAGGACTATGTTGCCCCTGCAGGACCTGGACGATTGGTAATAATTGATTGAACCACACATTTTGATCTCTATTGGAAAATCCTGAAGGATATGTCCGCCTGAATATTTGTGACCTAAAGCTCAAGAGTAGTTGGACAATGATCTGACTCACAAGCAAGTTGACCTCTGGCTCAAAAGAAACAAAATTAAGGTTTTGGAGTGGCCAAATCAAAGTCCTGAACTGAATCCCACTGCTGTGGCAAGACCTTAAAGTGAACCTCAGGTTCAAGAAAAAGAATTCACATTAAAGGGGTTGTCTGGGCTTTTACTATTGATGACCTATCCTCAAGATAGGTCATTAATATCAGACCCCCCTGCTGACCATCTTTATGAGGAGACTTCTCACGCAGTGCTTGCGTGCAATCCTTTGTCGCTCTTCCTGTTCCCGCTACTGTCTATGGCAAAGACCATAGACAGCAGCAGTGGACAGGAAGAGAGAAGGGAGACTGCATGTGTGCACAGTCTCCTCATACAGCTGATTGGCAGGGGAGCCGGGTGTCGGACCCCCGATGATCTGATATTGATGACTTATCCTGAGGATAGGTCATTAATAGTAAAATCCCGGACAACCCCTTTAACTGGGGAGCGAGTAGAACACTTATATGTTGACCTCCTTTTCATCATTTTAGCTGCAATTTCTCAAATTCCCAGTCTGCTTTTCTGTCATCCAAGATGGTCCCACCACTTCCCAGACTACCTGATGCACACTGTGCATTTGGTAGTAGCCCAAGTTCCAACTTGGATCAGAATTTTTTTTCATTTATCCCACCTCCAAAAATGAAAAGTGATAAAGTTGTATGTACCACAAAATTCTATCAATAAAAATCCTGCAAAAAAAAAAACAAGCCCTCACATGAAAAGCAAAGAGTATCGCTGTGTCCTAAAGGCCGGAACTGGCTGCAAGGGGGTCATTTACAAATCTGAAATATGTACTTTTCGTATGTATTTCAGGTGCAAATGGCGGCAGGCCTGTCTCGTTCATCGTTTTCTACACCTGTTTTCCAGTCATAGAAAATAGTCTAAATGTAAGACGGCTCGGAAGCTGTCTTACATTTAGAACTGGGGCTGGATAACTTTGGGCCTTTATTAAAACTGGTGTCTAAAACGCCGGTCTTAATAAATGTGCCCCTAAGTGCTTAAAGGCTAAATACACTGTGCCAGACATTTTTAGCTTTATGAAGATTTCTTTTTTAGATTTTTATTTTTTTTATTGCTCTACTGTGTGTGAAAAAATCTCCACAAACAGTCTTGATTATGGTATCTTACCTTTTATTCCTTTAGGCCCCTTTCACACGAGCGTGACGGATTAGGTCCGGATGCGTTCAGGGTGCGTTCAGTGAAACTTGCACTATTTTGCAAGCAAGTTCAGTCAGTTTTGTCTGCGATTGCGTTCAGTTGTTCAGTTTTTTCCGCGCGGGTGCAATGCGTTTTGATGCGTTTTTCACGCACGTGATAAAAAACCGAAGGTTTACAAACAACATCTCCTAGCAACCATCAGTGAAAAACGCATTGCACCCGCACTTGCTTGCGGATGCAATGCGTTTTTCACGCAGCCCCATTCACTTCTATGGGGCCAGGGCAGCGTGATAAACGCAGAATATAGAACATGCTGCGATTTTCACGCAACGCAGAACTGATGCGTGAAAAACACGCTCATGTACAAAGACCCGTTGAAATGAATGGGTCAGGATTCAGTGCGGGTGCTATGCGTTCACGTCACGCATTGCACCCGCGCGGAAAACTCGCTCGTGTGAAAGGGGCCTTAAGGGTCCATTCACACGTCGGTAGTGTATTGCAATACACCCGGCCGGCACCCCCATAGAACTGCCTATTCTTGTCCACAATTGCGGGCAAGAACAGAACATGTTCTATGATATTCGGGAGCCGCGGACTGGAAGATCGCTCCGGAAATGCGGATGCGGACAGCACTCTGTGTGCTGTCCGCATCCATTCCTGCCCCATAGAGAATGAATGGGTCCGGATTTGTTCCTCAACGTTGTGGAACGGATCCGGACCCATTCTACGGACGTGTGAATGGACCCTAACCTTGTACTTCTCTTCGTCTTGCGGGAGAATTCATCACATTTCGTTCTGCTAGAAGAGAAGCCACTTTTTGCAGGATTGATTTGTAGTACAATCAGTGAATAGTTACCCCGTAGGTGTTTTTGGACTTTCACGTTGGTGAGCGGAGATCTAATGGGCCTCGTTCTGAAAATCTCTTTTGTGAAAAAGTGTCATAGCCCATAGAAGCCAATGAAATCAATTCTTTTATTTTCAGATATGAAAATGAAATCTGACTCTGTTTTTCTTAAAATAGTTTTTAAACATCCAGTGTGCTGTGTATATGGAAGCTGCTGGGCACCAGCGTCCGCTGTTCAGGTCCCTTATCTATTGAGCACTGGTTCCTTCTGCCCACATCTATGCCTTTATTTTCCACCAGAGGGCATGAATCACAGAGAGGACTTCTTCAGGATAAGTGTGGAGCTCCAATTATAGGTGTTTTAGTAGTGTCGTTTTTACCTGTCACTATTGTTTTCCTAGTAGTACTGTGCTCCTAAAAAGGAGACGATGAGTATAGAAATAGTGGGATTCTGCATAGAACACATTATATGGTCACATTCACTTCATCCTCGGATCTGGCTATCTGATCTAGGAGAAAACATCTGGCGAATGGTGGGTTTACACGGCCCGTTGTCAGGGACAAACATTCCTACGAGTGCCCATTCCTGATAATCTGCCCGGCTAACGGTGCAGCCGATCGCCTGATAAACGTGCAGACAAGTAAATGATCGTTTCTGGGCAGCAGATCATGCGGTCTAACCAGCGATCTGCCCAGCTGTATGAGGCCGAGCCATCACGGTAGACGTCACTCGTTCTCATACTGTGGAGGTGATCACTGCATGGAAATGGAGCTGTTTACCCCACACTGAAAGAGCAGCTGGTTGTCAGAAAGGAATGCTTCCTTCCCAATAATCGGCTGCTCCTAGGACCGTGTAAAGCGGTCTCTACGCATAATGCGATTTACACAATCTTCCCCAAGTTACCCCTTAAGGCTGCTCGTTCGGTAGAGGTGATGCACTGTATCTACATGCTGCGATCACCTCCACAGTCTGAAAACTAGCAATTGCTATTGCCCTGTCAATCAGGAAAGAGGGAGGGGCTGACAGGAAGTAGGAGGAGCAAGGGTGCACATAGTGGCCTGGGACCGCCCTTGGTGCACTTAATTGCTAATTTGCATATCAATGAATTGTACCTTTTCTCCAGAATGCAGCCATGGATTGCTAAGTGAAGGCTATCATTAGATTCATCTGGGCCAGCCCTACAAGGCTGCTTGCCTGGTTTAATAGTGGATTTCTCGGAGACAGATTCCTTTTAGTGATCTGTTTTTAAGCTTTTCTAACTTCATAACATTTTTTTTATATTTTTCTGTTGATCTTCTTGTAATTATATAAGTATGTTTAAGTACATTGACCCTTAAAACATTTCAGTGTTCACTGTATAAGGAAAGGCCATCAATGTTATAACCTGGAAAACACCTTAAAGGAAATCTGTCCCCACAATTTCCGAGTATTATTAGCAGTAATACATGAGTAGCAGATCGCTATGTGTTTTATCTTCAGCCTGATCCCCCTCCCCATTCAACGCTACGCAGCAGTACATTGTTCCGGACTGCTGAGCTCAGCTGAGGAGTCCCCTCATTTCTGTGCGCAAGCTCAGCAGTTTGGACTGTGGATTTTAGAGCCGCTTTTAAGCTACTTTCACACTAGCGTTTTTGCTGGATCTGGAAGGGTTTAGCAAAAACGCTTCCGTTATTGATAATACAACCATCTGCATCCGTTATGAATGGATTCGGTTGTATTATCTTTAACGGATCAGTCATGAACTTCATTGAAAGTCAATGGGGGACGGATCAGTTTTCTATTGTGTCAGAGTTAAACGGATCCGTCCCCATTGACTTGCATTGTGGGTCTTGCTCCGCATCTTAGGCTGGAAAGCATTCCGTTCTGTTCAGTTACGTTTTGTCCCCGTTGACAATGAATGGGGACAATATGAAAGCGTTTTTCTCCAGTATTGAGATCCTATGACGGATCTCAATACCAGAAAGTAGCCTTAGACAGACAGGGGACAGCTTGAAAATAAAATATACCGGTCTGGAGTCTTTATCTTCAGTACTACTCATGTATGCAAATAATACTGCCAATTTGTGATGACCTATTTGGCCCCCCCCCCCCCCCCCCCCAAACCTGCTGCACCTCCAGCAGTAAATTACCGCTCCACCTCCTCCATTCTCAGCATCTACACAGTTCAGCTAAAATAAAAGCAATTCTGTACATTGATGCGTCCTCCACAATCCAGTATATCAGCTCTCCACTTCAGAACGACTACTGGTCCCATTACTGATGCTTTTCTGTTCTCTTATTTGTTTCAGTTCTATCGTAAAGGCATATCCTATCCATTCCGCATACTTTGTAACCCTTGGATGATCGACCATGCTGTTCTTTTAGTGGGCTATGGAGACCGTAAGTTGTCTATTCTGCCTTTTATTCTCACATCGATACAGTATGCTCTTTATTACAGTTTATTTCTCTATAGGTGACGGCAAGCCTTTCTGGGCGATCAAAAACAGCTGGGGAACAGACTGGGGAGAGGAGGTAATTACTGATCTGTGAAGCCAAGGTTCTCTATTTCGTCATAATTCACACAACATACATGGGGGCATGTTCACAGGCAGCATTATGTCAGTTTAATTCAGTAGATCCCAGGTCTCCCAGCCTTATAAATCAGTTTAATGCTGTGCGATCCTGTCAGGGGAGCAGAGGACTGAACGGGGTCGCACACTGTCACACGCAGCGAGTTTCTCGCATTGAACTCGCTCATGTGTCTGACCTTAGAGGGTTTGTCCCATCTTGCCATTTCCATGGCTGAGAGCACTGGCCAGTGGAGACGGAGTCCCAGAAATGGCTGGGAGGCTGCACAAGTTACAGGAGTTACACCGACTCTTGGCTGTCTTCTGAGCTCCGGCCACCATGTTGGCCCATCTCGCCATGGAAATGGTGAGATTGGACAAACCCTTTTAACTTCTAGAGCAGCAGTTCACTCGGCAGACACGGCAAAACATCTGTGGGTTCAGTTTTGGGCTTATGACAGAGACTTCTATGATGAACAAAGACATCAGCCCCGTTACCTCAGTGGGGATCCAAGTTCGGGTTTTCCAACAAATGCTGTGCCTTTTTATTATATGATTTCCGTTTTCATAAGTTACATTTTTTAATCAGAAAATATTTTGCTACTGTGTCTTTTGTAGGGTTATTATTATTTGCATCGTGGGACTGGGTCGTGTGGAATGAACACCATGTGCAGCTCTGCGGTAATAGGTTAGAGTCCTCTCCAGAAGGCATCCCACTGATCTTCCAGCCAACATGGATGAGTGTGTACTTCAGCAGACTAGGCTAAGGTCCCCCACAGGGCGTGATTATAGTGACGTATATACCTCTGGTTATCAGTTCTTCACTAATAGTCTGTTTTAATGATAGCACTGAATGAATTTTAACTAATATATTTTACTATATGTTTTTAATATTTTGGAATGACTTCGATGTTGTTGTCTTCTGCGGGCTACACGTAGCAGAATTAAGTATGTCAGCTATGAAGTGTCAGATTTATTGTATGTAGCAGCAGATAGCTGTCATAAGTGGGCTCAGGTATAATATATATTCCTTATACATTGTATATTGTTCTAGAAAATCTGTTTTATCTTTTAAAATGCGATCTGTTTTTATGTACCCATAATTGTCTTGAATGGCTCAAACATGATCCATGTATGATCTGCAGTTTGTCTAGATACTGAAGGGCATCTGTCGGCAGATTTATACCTATGACACTGGCTGGCTGACCTGTTACATGTACAGCTGAAGGCATCTGTGTTGGTCCCATGTTCATATGTACCTGTATTACTGAGAAAAATGATGTTTTAAATATATGCAAATGAGCCTCTAAGTGCAACGGGGGCGTTGCCTTTACTCCTAGAGGCCCCACTCTCTCTGCAACTGCTGCATTTTGACAGGGCCACACAGTGAAAACATCATCGCACCTGGCTCTGACTTCTCCTAGTCATTGAAAATGCAGAGGCCACAGCAGTTTCAGAGAGAGCAGAGCCTCTAGGTGTAACGGCAACGCCCCCATTGCTCCTACAGGCTCATTTGCATATATTAAAACATTTTTCTCAGCAATGCGGGCATATATGAACATGGGACCAACACAGATGTCTTCAGCTCCCAAGTGCACATGTAACAGGTCAGCCAGTGTCAGAGGTACAGATCTGCTGACAGATGCCTTTTAAAGGGGTTTTCATATTGATGGCTGATCATCAGGGTATGCCAGCAATATCTGATCAGCAGAGGATATCAGATCAGCTGTTTGGGAGTAGCTTCACGGAAGGGAATGGGAGCAGTACTGCCGTAGCTATACAATGGACAGAGCTTTGTAGTTCCTCCCCCTGTTTTTGGCGGTAGAACTATTCCCAAACTGCTGATTGGCAGGGGTGCCGAGTGTCAATCTGATTTTGAAAGCCAGTCCCGGAAAACCCCTTTAAGACCTTGGGAGCGCTTATTTCCCATTGTTGCCCCAATCAGCCATGAAATGAGCAGATGCTTGATGGCTGATCGCATCTTTTCTGCACATCGGCCATGTAAATGGAAGGGCTGCTGCCATAATGTAAAGTGTATGAGAGGAGAGGACTACCAGCAATAGCATCCATGATGGCTCTTTCCTGTGTGGTCTCTGATACTGGAACAAAACAAGGACAAGAGAGGCCTTCATGGTTGTCCACCGGGCAGACAGTAGTCCTAAAAGGATCAAATCTGTGCATAAGCTAAAACAAATGAAAAAATATATATTCTATTAATGCTGTGGGATAGATATAATGGTGACGAACATTTAGGTATGCTGGTCAAGTGATCCAGGCATTACACTGTAAAGAGCCTACCATTGGCTGTCCATTACACAATCCATGGAGATGGATCTAGTCAGACTTATTTGGGAACTTGTTTGAAAACTATAAATGTCCTTTTATAACGGCCTGATGAGAGGTATTTTTGGCTTACATTCACACTGGATGGATACGCTGCAGATTGTGCGGCATTTCACAGTGGCAGCAAAGTAGATGAGATTTTAAGAGTTTAATTGGGCCGTCTGTGTTCAGGAAGAAACCGGACAACAAATGGGCTCCTCCTGTAAAAAAGAACTGAAGGTTACATAGCTAGCAGATCGACATCACATGACCGCTACAACCTATCAGAGGCATTAGCAGTGTACCAAAGAGGCCAGCGATTGGCTGCAGTTGTCACATGTTGTAGTGGGGTAAACATGGCCTGGCTGAGAGAAGCAGGTCAGTAGCCTGGGATCTGTCAGGTGAGTAACGCTCGGTTCTTTTTACCAGGAGGATCCCATATGTTGTCCAGTTTCTTCCTGAAACTAGAAAACGCCTTCGAATCAACAGGGTGTCAATTCATGCTGCGGGTTTCACCCTTTGCAATTCATAAGATCAAGTATGCACCAAAATCCACAACACATCTGTATGTAACACGTACTGATTTAGCCACAGATTGCATGCAGCAGTTCAGTAGTGGAAATTCTGCCCCATGAGCTTGTACCCTTATGGTCCAGACATTTATGGCCTACACACTGGGTGACTACAACTTTTCAGCACTTTTTTTTTCCCACCGTATGCTCCACAGTGTTGAGGGACCCAGATCCTTGTACAATAGCTGCTATGTGTATAAAAACATGGGGAGACCCATTCATTTTTCATCCACCAGTGTAACATGTGTTGCTCATTTTTCCACTGGATTGAACAAGAAGAAAGGTACGGCAGCGCTGAACGCTTCATCTACAGTCATTAAAGCATTTTGCTAGTGCCAGCATTCATTTATTACGATGCTTATTATTCATTAACACATATCAGAACCGCGCAGCAATTCCCAACTGGTCCCATTATAAATCACATCCATGACCAGTGATGCACAGAAGACATAGTAGCATCTTTCCAGAACAAATAACCATTAAACAGAACAAGATTCTGCAGGGATTACACAAAACTTGCGAAAAAAGGATGGCTGAGACTTCATGTCAGGTTTGAAGTGAGTGCCTAAACCTTTAAAGGGGTTTTCTTATCTCAAACATTGGGGGCATATTGATAGGATATGCCCCCAATGTCTGATAGGTGTAGGTCCCGCACCTATCTTTAGAACGGAGCACGCAAAGTGAAGAATGGAGCAACGTGCTTGCGCGGCCGCACCGCTCAGCTATATTCAGCGCTTCCATAGGAATGAATGGAGGGCAGTTGCGCATGCACGGTGCGCCCTCCAGCACTTCGCAGGCTCGGTTCTAAGTATAGGTGCGGGTCCCAGAGATGGTACCCGCACATTGACATTGGGGACATAACCTAGCGATGTGCCCCCAATGTCTGAGCTGAGAAAACCCCTTTTAACTAAACTTTATTAAACCTTTATTAAATGTCCTAAAAATAATTTTTGTAATGCACTTACATTTTTTTACATTTTCATGTGAAATAGGCCGCTGAAGTTCAGGTGTTTATGTCGCTATAGACTCTGTATCGGTGCAGTGCGGCTGCAGTGGAATCTGTATTTCCATACACAGCGCTGTATGGAAGTACGGATTCTAAAGCGCGAATAGGCACCTGAACTTCAAGTGCCCATTCTGCATGGTAAAGTAAAAAAAATATATAAAGTGTATCGCAAAAAATATATTTTTGTACATTTAGAATCGGATTTAATAAAGTTTAGTTAAACTATTCAGGTAAAGTTGTTTGTCTTTTAATGCTGTCTTTTTTGGCTTTTTTTATGTGAGAAGTGATTGACCGAAGTGGACAGATTCCGGTGAGGACAAACCGCAGCGTAGCTCAGTACCAGCAAAGTGTATGAGATTAAACAAATCTTATGTACACGTTGCGGCTTTTTTTCCGTATGGTAATTTCCAAATCTACAGCATGTCAGTTATGTTTGTGGGTTTTATTGCAGCAGAATCCGGATCAAATCCGCAACACAGACATAATTAGAAATTGCAGTTTTTGGTGCGCTTTGGGTGCATAAAACGTACAGAAATATGCTTAGAAATTTGTGTGGGTTTTCTGCACACCCTTGTGCAAGTACTCAAGGGTACAGCCAACGGTGTGTCTGGCCGTGCTCATGTTTGACAGCCAGTAGCTGCACAGTTTTACTAGAAATCCACACCGTGGGACCATATCCTACGGACCTCTTGACACGGGCTGACTCGGCAGGCAATTATTGAGAACAAACTGGTCATTCCTGATAATTGCCTGCTCCCTGGGGACAAGAAATCACTGTTGCAATCGCTCGTCCCGTAGAGAATCATTGCTTTATGAGCAGCAGATCCCGGATTACACAGGCCGATCAACTAAAAATGTGTGAGCCCAACCCACATGGTGTATGACCAGCTTTAGGGAACCACTCTTCATATAGCATAACCCCTATATGTAGTCAGCTTTTGTATTTGGCGTTACGTGGTTTCTGCTGTTCATCGCTGGGTGTGCCTCTGCCCTAAAGCTACTTGTGCTTTATTCATCAGCCGTACGCACATCCTGTTACTGGATATTACAGCTTGGTCAGACCTGAAAAAAAACGTAATTATACAACTCCTTTATGGAAGTTTTGAGTGTGAATTAAGTTCCAACATGTCTGAAGAAAGTCATAATTTTATGTATTTAAGACCGAAAAGAAGTGTTTATTAGTTTTATGCAAAGACCTTTTGATAGTTTAGACTGCACAAAGTACGTAGGAGCTCATATTGCCATTAACAAGAAGCGTTCTCCCAAATGGCTCCTTCAAATGATGTTTAGTAGTTACAAGAAATAATTTTATATTGCCACGTAGGTTACATGTATGGCTGTCTTGCACAATGCTACCTAGGTGATATAACTCTGTAATAAAGCTATGCATTATGCAAAGAAACTAAAACCTTTCTAACTGCACAAAACGGGTTTGAGTATTGTACGGTATAAGCTAAATTCTGGTGTATACCTGAGTGATTATACGTGATTCCTTTTAACATTTGTGGTCTTAAGTTATATCAAATGGTCTTCCTTCTCACTTAACGTTGCAATAAAATACATTTGCCTCTTTGACTTGTTTATTTCAATTTTCAGGGAAGATTGACCAATTGTCTTAAAGGGGTTGTAGAAGATTTTTTTATATAAAGCATAGACTGTAAGTTATTTTGCCTATACATGAGAAGTACTATCCTCTGGGCTGGGGCTTCCCATCATAATTACTAATATTATGTCCATGTAACATATTAGCAAGCTCTAGTAGTAAATGTCGATCACGGGAGCCTGTAGGCACGCAATTTGTGACACGCTAGACATGGCCACCAAGAAGACCACACTTTGGTCATATGTGGCTTTGACCAGTAGGATGTTGCAGTGTGTGTAAGGTATTGGATAAAACTTTGCAGATACTAGACTACACCAGGTTCATGCCCTCTTGTCAGAAAACCAGGGGAAGTGTAATCTGTGATGTACGGTCAACAATGTAAGAAAGCAAACTTCCAAAAACAAAAATTTTGCCTCATTTTACCCACAAATACTATTTCACAAATGCGATAGGACATTAAATAGTGCCATTAAAAACGTCAATTTCTCTTGATAAAGAAAAAAAACAAAAAAAACCCTCCAGGTTATCTTGATGGTCACATAAAAAAAAGTTACGGATCTTGGAAGGTGGGGATAAAGGAGCAAAATTGATCTTTAAGGGCTTAATGCCCTGCTACAGTTGCAAGAAAAAGTATGTGAACCCTTTTGGAATGATATGTATTCTGACTCAGATTGTTGTAATAGCGATTTATCCCTAGTGAGACCTCTATGCCTGGCCTGTATGAGCAGATATAATCACTGCGGACAATCCTTATCAGATAGCTTGAACTCGCCAACACAGAGTTTATCCGAGTAAGTTACTTTATTCTGTAGCCAGATAACAGAGTACAGCAGAACAGATGGATTCTGATATTGTGCGGTCAAAAGATGATGCTTTTGCAAGCTTGAATGAGAATACATGTGTACCTGTTGAATCCCTGGAGCAGAATGAATATACAGGAAGTGAGGTACACAGAAGAAGGGGTGGAGCAAAGAAATAAATGACAGATCATGAACAGAAAAACAAAGTGCAATACCAAAAACGACCACTAGATGGGAGCATATGACCAAATATAGAATATATGAATGGTTCAACGAAATAAACTATAAATTTAACTGTGTAACAGCACAATATGGATTTCTGCACAAATTGGTCATAAAATGTGATCTGATCTTCATCTAAGTCACAAAAATAGACAATCGCAGTCTGCTTAAACTAATAACACACAAATAATTAAATGTAACAATGTTTTTTATTGAACACACCATGTAAACATTCACAGTGCAGGTGGAAAAAGTATGTGAACCCCTAGACTAATGACATCTCCAAGAGCTAATTGGAGTGAGGTGTCAGCCAACTGGAGTCCAATCAATGAGATGAGATTGGAGGTGTTTGTTATTGTTTGAATTGTTGACTTGCATAAAGCTGGAAAGGGTTATAAAAGTATCTCCAAAAGCCTTGCTGTTCATCAGTCCGCGGTAAGACAAATTGTCTATAAATGGAGAAAGTTTAGCACTGCTGCTACTTTCCCTAGGAGTGGCCGTCCTGTAAAGATGACTGCAAGAGCACAGCACAGACTGCTCAATGAGGTGAAGAAGAATCCTAGAGTGTCAGCTAAAGACTTACAAAAGTCTCTGGCATATGCTAACATCCCTGTTAGCGAATCTATGATACGTAAAACACTAAACAAGAATGGATTTCATGGGAGGATGCCACAGAGGAAGCCACTGCTGTCCAAAAAAAAACATTGCTGCACGTTTACAGTTTGCACAAGAGCACCTGGATGTTCCACAGCAGTACTGGCAAAATATTCTGTGGACAGATGAAACCAAAGTTGAGTTGTTTGGAAGAAACACACAACACTATGTGTGGAGAAAAAAAGGCACAGCACACCAACATCAAAATCTCATCTCAACTGTGAAGTATGGTGGTGGGGGCATGATGGTTTGGGGCTGCTTTGCTGCGTCAGGGCCTGGACGGATTGCTATCATCGAAGGAAAAAGGAATTCCCAAGTTTATCAAGACATTTTGCAGGAGAACTTAAGGCCATCTGTCCACCAGCTGAAGCTCAACAGAAGATGGGTGTTGCAACAGGACAACGACGCAAAGCATAGAAGTAAATCAACAACAGAATGGCTTAACCAGAAGAAAATACGCCTTCTGGAGTGGTCCAGTCAGAGTCCTGACCTCAACCCGATTGAGATGCTGTGGCATGACCTCAATCACACCAGACATCCCAAGAATATTGCTGAACTGAAACAGTTCTGTAAAGAGGAATGGTCAAGAATTACTCCTGATCGTTGTGCACGTCTGATCTGCAACTACAGGAAACGTTTGCTTGAAGTTATTGATGCCAAAGGAGGTTCAACCAGTTATTAAATCCAAGGGTTCACATACTTTTTCCACCTGCACTGTGAATGTTTACATGGTGTGTTCAAAAAAACATGGTAACATTTAATTCTTTGTGTGTTATTAGTTTAAGCCAGGGATGCTCAACCTGCGGGCCTCCAGCTGTTGTAAAACTACAACTCCCACGATGCCCTTCTGTAGGATGATAGCTGTAGGCTGTCAGGGAATGATGGGAGTTGTAGTTTTGCAACAGCTGGAGGGCCGCAGGTTGAGCATGCCTGGTTTAAGCAGATGTGATTGTCTATTGTTGCGACTTAGATGAAGATCAGATCACATTTTATGACCAATTTGTGCAGAAATCCATATCATTCCAAAGGGTTCACATACTTTTTCTTGCAACTGTATATGAAACTGGTTTTGTCTTTATTTTGGGATAAAATTCTGACTTTTCCTTCAATTTACTTGTAAAACACATTCATCAATAGCGTGTTGCAGGCCAAAATTATTTTCTGCTCCAGCTTCAGATGTCCAGGTGTTTGTGGGCATTCCTGTGGAGCACGTTGGTTTTTGGCTTTTTTTTTTAACCGCTTCACGTCCGCCCATAGGATATAAACGTCCTATGGGTGGACGTCTATTTCTGAACGGACGTTCCAGAACGTCCGTTCAGAAAGTGCAGCTGCACGCTAATCGTGCAGCTGCTGATCAGGTTGCCCGCTGTCAGTGACAGCAGGGCAACCCTAAGACAAGGCAGGGACAGTGCCCAGGTGTCCCTGCCTTCTAGATCGCTGCAGACACAGCGCTCACCGAGCTATGCGCTTCCTGTTCCGGCCCGGCGGTCATGTGACCGCCGGGACCGGAGAGTGCAGGAGCTGTGTGAGGTCTCTCAGAGACCTCGATCAGCCCTGCTGTGAGGCTGTACAGCGCTGGATTGCTGCTGTACAGCCCCTATAGGGGTGTATTTGTCCTGTAACTGGGGCTACTATGTCAGCCCCAGTTACAGGAGAAATCAAGTGTGAAAAAAAAAAGTGAAGCAAATGTCCCCCAGAGGTCTTGTATGACCTTATGGGGGACGAAAAGTGTAAAATAAAAAAAATAAAAGGTTGAAAATAAAAAAAAGTTTCACATGTAAAAAAAAAAAAGTCCCCAAGTAAGGAATGAAAAAAAAAAGTTAAAAATATAAAAAAAAAAAAAAGTATACATATTAGGTATTGCTGCGTCCGTAAAAACCAGCTCTATAAAAATATCACATGACCTAACCCCTCGGGTGAACACCGTAAAAAAAAAAAAAAAAAAACTGTGTCAAAACAAGCAATTTTTGTCACCTTGCATCACAAAAGGTGCAACACCAAGTGATCAAAAACGCGTATGTCCCACAAAATAGTACCAATAAAACCGTCACCTCATCCCGCAAAAAATGAGCCCCTACATAAGAAAATATCTCAAAAAATTAAAAAACTATAGCTCTCAGAACATGGACACATTAAAACATAATTTTTTTGTTTCAAAAATGCTATTATTGTGTAAAACTTTAATAAATGAGAAAAAGTATACATATTAGGTATCGCCACGTCCGTAACGATCTGCTCTATAAAAATGTCACTTGACTGAACCCCTCAGGTGAACGCTGTAAAAATAAATAAATAGAAACTGTGCTAAAACAACCAATTTTTTGGTCACCTTGCCCCATAAAGTGTTATAATGAATGATCAAAAAATCATATGTACCCAAAAATAGTACTAATAAAACTGGCACCTTATCCCCTAGTTTCCAAAATGGGGTCACTTCTTGGGAGTTTCTACTGTAAGGGTGCATCAGGGGGCTTCAAATGGGACATGGCATCTAAAAACCATGTGGAGTTCCTTTTCTTCTGCGCCCTGACGTGTGCCCATACAGCAGTTTATGACCACATGTGGGGTGTTTCTGTAAACCGCAGAATCTGGGTAATAAATATTGAGTTTTGTTTGGCTGTTAACCATCGATGTGTTACAGAAAAAAATTGATTAAAATGGAAAATCTGCCAAAAAAGTGAAATTTAAAAATTTGATCTCCATTTTCCTTTAATTCTTGTGGAACGCCTAAAGGGTTAACAAAGTTTGTAAAATCGGTTTTGAATACCTTGAGGGGTGTAGTTTCTACAATGGGGTCATTTATGGGGGTATCCACTATGTAGGCCCCACAAAGTGACTTCAGACCTGAACTGGTCCTTATAAAGTGGGTTTTGGCAATTTTTTTTATAAATTTTAAGAATTGCTTCTAAACTTCTAAGCCTTCTAACGTCCTAAAAAAATAAAATGACATTTCCAAAATGATGCCAACATAAAGTAGACATATGGGGAATGTTAAATAATAAATATTTTATGAGGTATCACTTTCTGTTTTAAAAGCAGAGAAATTGAAATTTAGAAAATTGCGAATGTTTCGAATTTTTGGGTAAATTTGGGATTTTTTCATAAATAAAGGTGAAATATTTTGACTCAAATTTATGATTATCATGAAGTACAATGTGTCACGAGAAAACAATCTCTGAATGACTTGGATAAATAAAGGCGTTCCAAAGTTATTACCACATAAAGTGAGATATGTCAGTTTTGCAAAATTTGGCCTGGTCAGGAAGGGGGCAAAGGGCCCAGATGGGAAGTGGTTAATCATAAGAATTGTCTCAAAAATTCTAAACTGCACTCCCCTCCTTACCTGTCATAGCTGTGGCAGGTGGAAATAATTCTAAATTATTCAACAAGTGTGTGCCACTTTCATACATTTCTCTCACAGGCCTTTACCTTTATACCAATAAACAAATGTGAAGACAACTTTCAAATTGTGCCCCGTTGATAAATCAGGGCCTACATTTTTTTTCACTTGTTTCCCCGCATAATCATTCATGACTTACTGGCCCAAAATGAGATTTTTCGAGCTTGCTGCCTAGGTCTATGTCCTGCAGTTCAGCTGGCTTCATTTCTCTGGTCGAGCATGCTCAGTTCTAGTACTAGGGAGTCACAAGAGGCAATAACTAGGAACTAATGTGAGAGGCTCAGCAGTGAGGGAGCGCAGTATAAAACACATGGGGTTGGGGTGGAAGAATTAATGTACAGCAGCCAGGGGGGTGAGAACAGCCTGTCATATACATAGCAATGCATGATGGGAGCTGTAGTCTGCCCCCCCACATAGGCTGTTGCTGAAGTCAAGGCCACTCTTGCTGCACGGATGAGGAGCACATAGGGGGCGGCAGAGTGGCACAAAGGGTAATTATAAGTAATCCTACCCAAGCAGCATGCAGGGCTCACGCCACTTGATCTGTTGGAGTTCGGCTGACGTTTATTGTGCCATTTTCTTGAAAGGTTTACAAGTTCATAAGAGAACAGTGAGTCTTTTTCCTATACACTCCCACCCCATTGTAATTACAGGTAATTGGATGTGTTTAGGATGTAGTATTAGTGTCTTAGTGTTGCACGCTGTGTAATGATCCTGCTGTCTTCTCTCAGGCTTCATGTCGGGACAACAGAAAATCCCATTATATCTAATAGGTTAGATCATAAGGTAGTAGTGTATACTAATTGATGATTATAAAGCAGTTTCTGTGACAAACAAGCAGTCAGAATTACCTGCAATACACGAGAAAAGAACCAGTCCAATGTCAATTCACAACCCGCCAGAGAAACAATGGCGCAAATCACTACTGCAGGTGCCCGAGTTGCACCAAAACCAAATTTTTCTATGATGACTTGGACACAGCCAAAATAGCATGATATTGGGAATTTTCAAAATTGCTACATACTGTTTATCCCATACTGTCACGACGGGGAGTAGCGGAAACCCCCCATCGCGCAATGCTCTGGCTACCAGGCCGCAATGCAGGGAAAAGGGAGCTGGTCACCTCCTAACGCTTCCCTCAACAGGCCCTAGTCTCCTAACTGTATGAGCCCCCTTCAGTGGTAAGAGGACTCATACCCACGTGCCTAGAGATCTAGGAATCCCTGCATTGCCCTACAGATGATGACAGGGCAGAGAATACCTGTGCATCCACGACACGGATGACAGGCGTCTCCAGAGGCCCAGTAGCTGACAGGATGCAAGACTGTGGGTGAAACAGTACAGCAGGTAAGTCACACAGCAACATAACAATGCTATCTACACTTACCTGCCGCAGCCGAGACGGACGGATGCTCCAGGCTGGGAAACCCACAGTCTTGCCTTTGCTTAATGTATATATGTGGGCGGGTGGCTCACACCTAATAGCTATGATGGGTGCTGCTAACTCTAAATTGGGTGCCCGATCCCAATGGTAATGAGGCTTGAATGTAAAAAGGGAGAGTGAGCACTCACAACATCTGTATAATATGGAATTAGTTTTACTGAGACCTGGTTGGTCAGATAAGGTTAAACACTAATACATTAAACACTGATGCATTCACAATAAAATACAGTACAATTAACTTAAAATATATAAAATTGTTGTAATATGGTACCAAATATAATTTCCACTGTTGTGGTCGGGGTAGAAAGTTCGTGGCCGCACTCCGTAGCACTTGTAGCAAAAATGTCAGTAACTATGCATAGAGTGGGTAGAAGCGTCGTAAAAGTTCCTCATATAGTACACTTCTAAGCGGACTCCTTGTGTAATAATTCCTTTAGGAGAGTTCACTCCTATTAAGACAGTGAAGGCAATGTTCCAGACTTGTAATTACCAGTTCCTACCTGGTTCCTTTGACAGTATGTCCCACTGTGTGGCGTCTCCTCGAGGCGAGCGGTGCCGGCCGTCCGAGTATCTTCCGCCGCAAGTATCAGGCGGGTGACGTCACAGTATCGCGGGATCCTGGTCAGCGGTCTGCGCTGAAGGCTGTGTCTGTATTAGCTTTGCCAGGAATTCATTCATGCATGGCCATGCAATCCATAGGGAGATCCGGTATATTCGGTGGGCGCTTTTTCTCCTCTGTTTACCAGACGCGTTTCGGGGCGTCTACACCCCTTCCTCAGTGGTCTAGTTATTACTAGACTGGTACAGAGGCAGAGAGGACCCTGGGGCGGAGGGCTGTCATCAGGCTGTAAGAGGCAGAGAGGACCCTGGGGCGGAGGGCTGTCATCAGGCTCTAAGAGGCAGAGTGCATTGTTTTATATTCACAAAAGTACTGCTCCATGAAGGGTGAATGCCTATACTAGCGACTCAGATCGTAGTGGTATCGAAGCACTGAAACAGTACCTGCAGCCATTATCTTCCACTTCCTGAGTGAAAACCCCAACTGTCTAATGGTCATATCTGTTGATCCCTTTCTCCAGTCCTCAAAGCATGTACTCTCATTGTGGACTGCGTTGGGTTATCTCTGCCTACATTCAAAAAGAAAACATTTTTATTGAGTCAATCTTTCATTGTAATGTGCTCTGCGGTGGAACGGTAACTGTGCAGCACCATGCAGGGACACGGTGACAACACCCCTTGGTGTACGGTGTACCATGACTGCGCAATTGGACCATGAGGTGGCAGCACATTACTAAGAAGATCCAAATGCTTCTGGCTTCATATCACAGTATATACCTAGGAGAACTTAGTGTATCCGCATATCTTCTTTATTACAAGCAAGCTACCTCGGACTTTTTTTAAACAAAGCACATCCCATTAATTTCCAAAATGTGCTATAAACCATAACGTGATTATGTAACATTATATAAAAGTACTTCCTGCACTTGTCATCCTGCCTAGCTATTGCACAGTGTCTTGTTACCCTTTTATAGTCATGTGTCCTATTAGGAACATATTGTGCAATCATCTAATCAAGGTGTTTTTTTTTTGTTTTGTATTTCTTTGAGCTTATAGAATTTGGTAAAATGAAAAACTAAGGCTACTTTCACACTTCTGGCAGAGTGATCCGGCAAGCAGTTCCATCGCAATCTGCATGTAACTGGACAGCATTTGTAAACGGATCCATCTCACAAATGCATTGCAAGAACGGATCCGTCTGTCTGTTTGTCAAACGGATCCGTTTCTATTTTTTTTTTCCACATTTTTAAAGGTCTGCGCATGCACAGACCGGAAGGATGGATCCAGCATTGCGGTATTTTTAATGCCGGATCCGGCACTAATACATTCTTATGGAAAAAAAATACTGGATCTTTCAGGCAAGTGTTCAGTTTTTTGGGCCGGAGATAAAACTGCGGTATTATCTCTGTCCTGATCAGTCAAAAAGACTGAACTGATGCATCCTGAACGGATTGCTCTCCATTCAGAATGCATGGGGATAAAACTGATCAGTTCTTTTCCGGTATAGAGCCCCTAGGATGGAACTCTCTGGCGGAATTATTTTTTTTTCTGTGAACAAGGCTATACTCATGATGCGATAAGCAGAAAAGAGGAAATCTCACAAAGGAGGTACTTTGAAACTTTTAAGGAGGTAGGCCTCATGCACACGACAGTTGTTTTTTGCGTCCGCAAATTGTGCGTCCGCTAAAAAAAACGGATGCGGCTTCTGTTTTTTTTTGGAGGATCCGTTTTTTTCCATAGATCCCTTGTAATAAATGCCTATCCTTGTCCGCAAATGTGAAAAAAGTAGGACATGCACTACTTTTTTTGCTGAAGGGAAACACGGACAACGGACGCGGAACACAAATGGATGAACTATCAGCATTTTTTTGCTGACCCATTGAAATGAATGGGTCCCCATCCTATCCGCAAAAAAAAACGGAACGGAGGCCGAGAAAAACAACTGTCGTGTGCATGAGTCCGTATAAGAAGACTGTGGTTAGAAGTTGAGTGCAAAGACTGTTCAGCGCAGGCAGAAAATGTTTGGTGTAAAAGCTAGAATTCACCAAAAAAAAACACAGTACAGTGGGCTAAAATCCATGTTAGCTGGACAGAGGAAGAATGGACAGAATCATCTGGAGTAATGAGAGCAGAATCTGCGACATGCCAGAACCGCAGGGGCGACACGTGAGGTGCACGGTGGGCCGATGAGGGGGAGTAGTGATACAGTTCATCGGTTTACTCACGGTTAGCAGAAAGCCTCCCTGGGCCGGCAGCACAGTGATGAGGAAGACAGCACGAAACCTTCCGGGCACACTCTGTGGTAGGGGAGCACCAGCCAAGATGGAGGTTGAGGTGCCCTTGATGACGGCGGTGTTTAGGGTGCTTGTGGCGGCTGGGTCCCTTGGTGGTATTTGTTGTGACGCCAGTACCGTTTATGGTGGTACAACCAGTTGTAGTAATATTGAAGAATGAGGTAGACAGTGGTAGAAAACAACTCACAACTTTTACTGTAGCTGGTTTAAGTTGCAGCATAAACATGCAGACAGAATACAGTCTCTGGCTATATAGAGGAATTCTGTTGATCCACTGTTAATAAGTTTGGCTAGGTCCTGACTCAGGCTGTGGTTCAGTATAATTCTTACTGGTAGGTGACTTTGCTTCCGGTCCCTTTTTAATCCAGTGTAGTTTGGTGAGGTTGCCCGTGGCTAGAGAATCCTTCACCTAGACTCCCAACGGTCTTTGATGCCTGGGTAGTGGCTATTATCCTTTGGTTTAAAGGGAACCTGTCACCTGGATTTTGGGTATAGAGCTGAGGACATGGGTTGCTAGGTGGCCACTAGCACATCCGCAATACCCAGTCCCCATAGCTCTGTGTGCTTTTATTGTGTATAAAAACCGATTTGATACATATGCAAATTAACCTGAGATGAGTCAGAGCTTGAAAATATGACTCAATATGTATCAAATCGTTTTTTTGACACAATAAAAGCACACAGAGCTTTGGGGACTGGATATTGCGGATGTGTTAGCGGCCATCTAGCAACCCATGTCCTCAGCTCTATACACAAAATCCCTGCGACAGGTTCCCTTTAAGTCCTTTTTCTACTTTGTCCCTTCTTGGACTAGACTTCACTCCTGAGCAGACTTGTGCTTGATCTGCCCACTCCCTAACTAGCAAAAAACTGAACCCAGACTAGACCTGAGCTGGGCTAGATATCCCAGAGTGGTGCTATCCCCATCTAGTGGTGGGATGTATAAAGCACACTTGACCAGCCTATGAACAGGGATACAACAGATGTAGCAATGCAAAATGACATGCAATACAGCAATGACAATGAAGCAATACATTTGCAGTTCCACGTGTCCTGAGTGGGACGCTGCCAATCTCCCTGTTCAGTTGAGATGAACTGTATGAGATTTGTATCCAGACTGCATTACCGCTCCCATGAAGCACCCAGTTGGTGTTATGATCTGGAGATGTATGACAAGGAGAAGTGTGGGCAAAATGTACGATTAATGGGACTGTCAATGGCGAAAAATCCATAAATGAAATCCTTCTGCACGTGATCTTTTCTGAAGTAAAGAAGCTCTTCTATTTCACCAGGTTCAGCTCCATGTCATGTGGCTGCTGTGTGCAAAATAGGATAATATTACACTGCTGGAATGTCCTGGAAGTAGTCCTGACCTTAACCCCATCGCAAATCTACCGAGCCGATTAAAGAAACTTGTTAGAAGCAACCAAAGAATAAAACAATTAGAGAAGCAGTAATACAATCTTGGCTTTACATTATAACACCTGAAGAACTGAAAAACTTGGTTCTCTCAATGGGAAGGCGTCTAAAGGTTCCCCAACTATGTACTCATTGACATGGTTACAGGTGGTTTCACTTTTTTCCCCCCGTGTTTCACTTTTCTGCTCCATAATTGCTGTTCTACTACGAATCCTCTCATAAAATTTGCTGCAATACAATCTACATGAAATTATCTTTTGAACGAGTTCTCGGTTATTTCATCTTTATGGCTGATCAATTATAATCTTGAATTTTTTATTTTTATAAAACATGTCCAAGACACAAATAAATTCACTATTCTGTTTATATAAATAACTTATTAATTTATTTTAGGCAACTTCACAGGTTTAAACCTGTGCAACAGGGCGAATGTTGTGCTTTCCTATCCTGCATTGCTTCTGGAGCCTGGATATGATGGGGGCATGATTGTACAGCAGACACAGGGTTCGTGACCAGAGATGGTACAGTATAGGGCCTGTCAGTGGACCATAGGGTTCATCATAAACAAGTGCGCCCAGGTCCCAGTTCCTTCTTAGGGTACCTGTACACGGGGCATATATGTGTGCAGAAAATCCGCATGAAATCCACACCAAACCGCACGATAAACACACACACAAATCTGCATTATTTATTGTTTTGTGTTTTTTTGTGCAGATTTTCTGTTTATGTTAACTACACCATTGAAGCCTACGGGGCTACAGAAGGTGTGGAACCGCTCAAACAATTGACATGCTGCAGATTTCAAAATCCACACGGCAGGTCAGTTTCATGAAATTTGTCAAATCTCATTCACTTTGCTGGTACTACAGGGTGGGCCATTTATATGGATACACCTTAATAAAATGGGAATGGTTGGTGATATTAACTTCCTGTTTGTGGCACATTAGTATATGTGAGGGGGGAAACTTTTCAAGATGGGTGGTGACCATGGTGGCCATTTTGAAGTCGGCCATTTTGAATCCAACTTTTGTTTTTTCAATAGGAAGAGGGTCATGTGACACATCAAATTTATTGGGAATGTCACAAGAAAAACAATGGTGTGCTTGGTTTTAATGTAACTTTATTCTTTCATGAGTTATTTACAAGTTTCTGACCACTTATAAAATGTGTTCAATGTGCTGCCCATTGTGTTGGATTGTCAATGCAACCCTCTTCTCCCACTCTTCACACACTGATAGCAACACCGCAGGAGAAATGCTAGCACAGGCTTCCAGTATCCGTAGTTTCAGGTGCTGCACATCTCATATCTTCACAGCATAGACAATTGCCTTCGGATGACCCCAAAGATAAAACACCCATAATGTGGTGGTGCACCATCTTGCTGGAAAAACTCAGGGAACGTGCCAGCTTCAGTGCATAAAGAGGGAAACACATCATCATGTAGCAATTTCATATATCCAGTTGCCTTGATGTTTCCATTGATGAAGAATGGCCCCACTATCTTTGTACCCCATATACCACACCATACCATCAATGGTGCACATTGAACACATTTTATAAGTGGTCAGAAACTTGTAAATAACTCATGAAAGAATAAAGTTATGTTAAAACCAAGCACACCATTGTTTTTTGTGTGAATGGCCGACTTCAAAATGGCCGCCATGGTCACCACCCATCTTGAAAAGTTTCCCCCCTCACATATACTAATGTGCCACAAACAGGAAGTTAATATCACCAACCATTCCCATTTTATTAAGGTGTATCCATATAAATGGCCCACCCTGTATATTATGCTGACGTTTCTATAAACAAACATCAGTGCAGAGAAACTGCACGTAATCTGCACCGTGTACAGTTACCCCTAGGGTCCATCTGCAGACATGATGTGTGTGGTATGGTAAGAGAGAGGGTCCTAGACTGGACTGTTGAAATACACGTGTACTGACTGTCCGTGTACACAATGTGCTCATCGGTACCAATGCTCGTATCTGCAGGTCATAAACGTCAGGAAGACGGTCAACTCCTCCCAATAACTGGTGCCAAACCAACTCAACCCAAACCAGGAAAGGAAGGGGGGAGGACATGAAACACATGCATATGCGCCATTTTGGGAAATCTGTCGATCTACAAGACTGACATCGCTAGTGTCAAAATGGGGAAATTAACCACCCAGCTGTTCTGAGGGGTGAAAATTAAAATAGGGGGATACCCCCCTTAACAATCCCCCGCCATTCTCTACTTACTGCAACAGCCCGACACAGCGACATGTTATCCACTGCAGCCAGTGATTAACTATGCTTTTTTTACACATACTTTTTTCCCCCTGGAAAACCCCATTAAAAAGCAAAGGCAGGACCCTACCTCAATGAAGTAATTCAGACCAGTGTTCCCCAACTCCAGTCCTCGGGATCCACCTACCGGTCATGATTTGAGAATATCCCACAGAATGAATGCCTGAGGTAAGTCCTGAGGCATCAACATTAATTGTATCACCTGCTGAATACTAAGGAAATCCTAAAAACATGACCGGAAGGTGGGCCCCGAGGGCTGGAGTTGGGGAACACTGATTTAGACGGTTTTCTAACTTGAGGTTTCCATTTTAAACCTGGCCCATTAACAGTAGCTGTGAGCTGAAACGGGTTGTCTTATACACAACTACTACTAGATTCTTTTTTTTTTATTCAGTAGATGACAGCAACTCTCCCACGATGATCCAGTTTCTATTCTTTCTGTATCAAGTACAGAAAAAAAAAATATCTGAATTTTTTTTCTTTTTAATTCTTTATTATTTGTAATATCAGCATACAATAAGATATAATAAAAGGGGATAAAATACTGCTTACATTTCAACGTATTACTTTCAGGTAACTCCTTTTCCTATAACATTTTTATAATATAAACCTCACTAACCCACCCGTAACCCTCTGCCCAGGAAGAGAGAGGGAGAAAAGAAGAAAAAGAAAAAACACTCACATTATTTTTTCCAGTACCTCACACGTGGCTCCCATATCTCTTTGTACAACCCTTCTAGGCCGTTATTATAAAATATGATTTCTTCTCATTTCTTATTATATTCCACTGCCAGTTTTGCCCTAATGTATTCTTAATGGAGAAGGATCCGCTCAGAATGCATCAGTTTGCCTCCGCTCCGTCTCCATTCTGCTCTGGAGGTGGACACCAAAACGCTGCCTGCTGCATTTTTCTGTCCGCCATGTGGTGCGGAGCCAAATGTAAGTCAATGGGGACGGATCCGTTTTCTCTGACACAATCTGGCACAATAGAAAACGGATCCGTCCCCCACTGACTTTCAATGGTGTTCAAGACGGATCCGTCATGGCTATGTTAAAGATAATACAAACGGATCCGTCTTGGCTATATAAGACATAATACAACCGGATCGGTTCATGACGGATGCATGCGGTTGTATTATTGTAACGGAAGCGTTTTTGCAGATGCACGACGGATCCGCAAAAAACGCTAGTGTGAAAGTAGCCTAATATCCATGTCATTCTCTGAAACAACACATCTCTCAAATAACCACGTATATACCTCAGGGGATCCACTGTAAAGTTTTGCTCAGTATACCCATTGCTTCAATTGTTAAAGTTTTAGATGTTGTTCTTCCTCCATATAGTTATATTGATTACCGGCAGCACGTCCCTGATTACATAGGAAGATGTGCCGTGGATAATTATGCATGTTTCCTTCTGAATCAAAGATGCAAATCAGCCAACAAACAAGTGTTTGCTCATTTATCTGCTGATGGGCGGCACATTTATATGGGCCAGTTATTAGGATAGAACCTTCCTATGAATGCATGTTCCCAATAATTGGCCTAAAAATCACCCAGTCTAATAGGATCTTTAGACACCATGGGGGGGTCATTTATCAAACTGGTGTAAAGTAGAACTGGTTTAGTTGCCCATAGCAACCAATCAGATTCCTCCTTTCATTTTTGACAGCTCCTTTTGAAAATGAAAGGTGGAATCTGATTGGCTGCTATGGGCAACTAAGTCAGTTCTACTTTACACCAGTTTGATAAATGACCCCCCATGGCGTCATTGAGTTTCAAACAATTTAATAATCTCAAATATGATATGAATTAGTACACATACTACTGAAGTATCCGTTAGTTGAGGAACATTCAGGATAAGGGGTTCAGGAATATTCAGTATAAAGGGGATCAGTTCAGTATTAATGATGACATTTCCTTGTGGTTAGTTTAGTAAATTTAGTTTTAGTACTTTTGTGGGGTATAAGCAGTGGTGTACCTTGCATGGAGGCCAACCACATGACTGCTGTGGGGCCCTCGCTTTCACTGCTTCCTGACATAGTGAAATGAATTTCCTGTAGTCGCCACTCGGGGGAGCTCACCGCACAGAGATTTATACAGGTCCTATTAAAGGGATTGTCTGCGTACAGAGCTGAACCCGGATATACCCCCTTCTTCACTATTCCGGCCCCTCTGAGACTACTTTGCAACAACTTAGATGGCTATTACCTGCTGATTGTAAGCAGGCATTACACTGCCACCTTTAAAGAGGTTGTCTCAGCTCACTATTTGCTTTGGGCGGAGCTGAAATATGAGATACAAAGCACAGCGAGCCGGACAGGGAGGAAGTAACCCGCCCCTTGCTTGTGCATGCTCGCTCCTGAGGCGGTACGCAGGGCCGGCCTTTGGGGTGTGCGGGCTGTGCGGCCGCACAGGGCGCCATAGCAACAGGGGCGCTGGGCGGCCGACAGCTCGCAATGTAATATGCGGCAGCAGGCGAGGCGGCACTTGTGTTCTGAGTTCTCCCTCGGGGCGCCCCCTCCCCTGTCTGACCTGATTCGTTCTTACTCCCCTGTGTCTGATCTGCCTGCTGCTGCCCCCGCCGCTGCCAATAAGAAGAGAGACGGGAGGAGGAGAGGAGGGGCTGTGGCCACTGCGCCACCAATGAAGATAACTGACCTGAAATACAAATACAGGAGGCGGGTGCCGGAATCAAATAGCCGGCACCCGACCTCTGTGACAGGGAGCTGCGATCAGCTGCAGTTGAGTTAACCCTTCAGGTGCGGTACCTGAGGGGTTAACTGCTGCTGATCGCAGCTCCCTGTCACAGAGGTCGGGTGCCGGCTATGTGATTCCGGCACCCGCCTCCTGTATTTGTATAAGAAACGTTGGTGGCACAGTGCGCCCCCCCCTCCCCCAACACCCCAGTATAAGAAACATTGGTGGCTCAGTGGGAAGTGCCAATGACTGTTAAAAAATAATTTAAAAAAATTAACTCACCTCCTCCAGTTGATCGCGTAGCTGCCGGTCTCCTGTTTCTTCAGGACCTGTGGTGACGTCACTGAGCTCATCACATGGTCCATTACCATGGTGATGTATCATGTGATGAGCACAGTGATGTCACCACAGGTCCTTTGACAGGTCATGAAGAAAGAACAGAAGACGATCAATTGGAGGAGGTGAGTTAATTATTTTTTTATTTTTTAACCCTCATTGGCACTGCCCACTGCGCCACCAATGTTTATTATATTGGGGGGGGGGTGCACTGCACCACCAATGTTTATTATATTAGGGGGGCGCACTGTGCAAATGTTTATTATATTGGGGGGGGCCCACTGCACCACCAATGTTTATCATACTGGGGTGTTGGGGGGGGCGCACTGCGCCACCAATGTTTATTATATTGGGGGGGGTGCACTGCGCCACCAATGTTTATTATATTGGGTGGGGGGGTGCACTGCACCACCAATGTTTGTTATATTGGGGGGGCGCACTGCGCTCATGTTTGTTATATTGGGGGGGCACACTGCGCCACCAATGTTTATACTGGGGTGTTGGGGGGGCGCACTGCGCCACCAATGTTTATTATATTGGGGGGGCCCACTGCGCCACCAATGTTTATTATACTGGGGTGTTTATTATACATCATTTACTAATGGATAAAATCATGGGTCCCTGACTTTCGAGTACTCCAACAATAACGTATAAGAAAGTCCCAAACCTAGGCCTGCAAATAGACCCAAGTGTCAAGAAGCCACCCACCACTACATCTAATTGGCTGTCACTCAAAGGTTTTGATAGATGCGGACGTTGCCAGAACTGTAGGACTACATAATTCCCAAAGAAGACTACTAGGGTAGCATCCCCATACAATACTTTTGTCCTGGAGATTAAAGATAGTCTCTCCTGTGACTCTAAGGACGTTATATACTTACTAGAATGTTCTTGTCACAAACAGTATGTCGGGAGGACGAAACATCCTCTCAAAAGAAGGATCGCATACGGCCAACAGTAGGAAGGGCTTTGAAGTGCATTCTCTCTCGAAACACTACAGAGACTATCATAATAGTGACCCCATGACACTGAAATACACAGCCTTAGAGAAGATTAAGAGACCATGGAGGGGGGGGGCAATCACATTGCCAACATGTCAAGAAGAGAGTCCAAGAGGATATTCGATTTTGACACCATGATTCCGATAGACCTCAACTCCGAAATGGAACTTTTTGGTTTCCTTTAAATTTGGGTCTTGGGTCGGTCAGAGATGAGACATCGACGTCAGGCTGTTTTTACCAGTACGTCAATCTCTCCTTCCCGGCTGGGCCTCGTCCCTGTATCTACGTCCCTATTTCTATGCTGCCTATTCATGCTTTCTCCCATATCCACGTCTCCTCCTTTATTTTAGAACTATACAGTGCTTTATACATACTGGTGAGACACCCACCAGTGTTCTTTATATATATATATATCCACTGATCCACTGATTTTTATAATTATTTGGTATCATTATGCAATATTTGACTTCAACTTAACTAATGAAGTGAAAATCATGGAAAATGCAGGCAAAACGCACCTAAACCGCAGGTGCGTTTTTCTTTCTCCTACTGCGTTTCTTGACAACAATTGCATGTAAATGTTATTTCTATGTTTTTATGTACGGTCCTTTTGTATTTCCGTGTAATTTTTGGTATTTCCATTGGACTTCTTGTAAAGTTTTAAAGCTCTACATATTCCATGACATATACTGTATATGTTTTCTGCTTCTTCTGCTTACCTGTACATTTTACTGTGTTGAGACTGAAATATATGATCCACCTACTGTGGCAAGCACTAGAAGACATGCCATCCAAATTACCTATTTAGGTACTTTTATTGAGAGCCACATATTTCAGACAGATCCAGTCCGCTTTTTTAAGGTCTCTAACGTTTACTCATAGGAACCTCCCACCTATTTAACTTCCTATAAAAGGAGGTCCCCAAATACTCACTGTTGACCACTGAGGAAGGAGCATTGTGGCTCTGAAACGCGTTTGGTGACCCTAACAATGACATATGAAAACCCCAAAGAACAAGTTTTATATGTGTTCCTATTGAAGACTATCATATTCTCCACCCCTGTCAGGCTCGATCAAGCCGACCTCTACGATTCAAACAAGCCCGCTTGCAAGGAACCAGTAATTCTACCATCCACATCATGTGGGACACCACGTATGACGCCAGGGACACGTGGAAAGCCACGATCCTTGAATCCAGCTACCGAGCGCCAGAGAAAACCTTTAGGAGCAGTAAAGTACTAAACCTCTGATTTTATGGCAATCTGGCCCAGCGATATGGTACATGACTAACTACTTGGGGTATAAGTGACAGTTGATGCAGCTTAATCAATGAGTCTTGTTTCTGTTTGATTTCTTTTACACTGGAAATGACTGTTTACTAATAACACGCTGTTACCCTAAATACTAGCGAGGATTATTGACCTGCTGAACAATCAATAGACATAATCCTTGTTCTTTCCGTTTGCAATAATTGTGCGACCTGTTGATATCCACACTAGAGCGTATTATAGCTCTGATGGACCACAAACAAGCCAGTACTAACCGCTGAACGGAACCCTCTCCCTCTATATCTGAAATTTAAGAACTAATATTTCAGTCCGGATAGGTTCTCTGCAGCTTCTTCCTTTGATGTTTGGGCACTACCACATGCACAACTGCGCTTTTTAAATATATTTTATGAACATATTTTTTGTCCATTTCCATTTTATCCGACTATGTCTTTCATTTTAACTTGTCTGCAGCCTTGAGTTTTTTAGCCTGTGTATTCTGTCTTATGTTTTTAGTCGTATTATATGTATATATGATTTAGCCAACATCTGATTGTCTAAACCCACATCTATTCCTATTATATGTGCCACTTATTTTTTAATATTAAATGAGCCTCCTATTTTTTTAACTAAATTATGTTCTAGTGGTCCATGTAGATACGGATATTTGAGTGCCCCCCAACCGATTTTCTTATTTACCCACTCTCTCAGCTAAACATGGGAGGAGTAAGTTCAGTGAACCCTGTTTGAGGCCTGTTTGAGGCCTACCTATTTCCCCTCCTTTTTTTTAGGGTAGCAGGGTGTCCAATTGAGGGACAGAGAAAGGTGGGGGTACAATGTGAAATGATCCCTAACTTGATCAAACCCAGTGACCCCACCTGATAAGGAAAGTAACAATATAACACAAATACTTAATCTCTCCACCACAGAACTAAGGTCAGCACAGGTTTCACTACTACAAAAGGGCTTGTCATTTACACCCGTAGTAACATTTGATAACTTCACATGGATCAAATATGTGAATTTTCACGTAAATTAGTTTTACATAAACCACATAGTAAAGATACACAGGACTTTGGTAAACTCCTTGATAAGGACAAAAGAACTCTACTGACTCTTTAGACAGTCACGAAAAATAATGAACTAAAACAATAGATGCCAATATAATATATGGACTAAGCCCTCACTCTATTGATAGAATCTGAGACTCTTAGCCAATATACTTTGATCAAAACACATCTGTGCCCGCCTACCCGCGGCACGGTGGTCTCAGTCAGGCAGGTCCTACGCTAAACCTACCTATTTCGTTGTGCATCTATATTCAGGAGAACAGATCCTGCACATATAGTGTGCTGCTCCTAGTTACCTCTGTGTGCATCGAGCAACCGTTGAGAGGAGAAGCACGCACAGCTATATGTACCACCTAATCAAGGTCACCTATTAGATAGGTGGGGCAAAAGTGCACATGAATGCTGCTCCCAGGATAGAAGCTTCTATTCATGTTTTAGTGCATTATTTTCTGCATATTTACTATCATATCGTGCAGGATGTTTTGTATCTTTATTTTTTTGTTATTTTTTTGACTCTTGAGACACTGCAAATGGAGGGGGAGGGACAGATTATAGACATTATTATAGACTTTAACCAATTTGAAGCCGGGGTCAAGATGGACCCCGCCCTTCTCACAATTTTAAAATGTTGAGACGTTTGTGGCTTTGGTGTGTGGTGACATCTAGAAGCTGTCAACCAAGAGACCTCAGGAGATGCTTAATCTTACTATTGAAATGTAGGCAGCCCTTGATGAGTTAAAAAAAAATGACTCTGTAATAATAAAATCAAGTGATAAAGGAGGCAATGTGGTGATTGAAATGTATTCCATATTACCTAGCAATCCACTGATGGATTACCTTAAAGGGATTCTGTCATGACATTTTAGGCCTATAACCTAAACATATGGCCAGGTCCTTCCAAATTGCATGAATCCGAAACTGTACTTATTAAATGTGCCTGTGGCTCTATTAGCACATAAAACAGGTTTTTATAACCTGTCATTCACCTACCTAAGGTGCCCAAGGGGTGCAGCCGGGCACACTGTATGAAGCAACGTCCCCTTGGGCACCTTAGGTAGGTGAATGACAGGTTATAAAAACCTGTTTTATGTGCGAATAGAGCCACAGGCACATTTAATAAGTACAGTTTCGGATCCATGCTATTTGGACAGACCTGGCCATGTTTAGGTTATAGGCCTAAAATGTCATGACAGAATCCCTTTAAAAAAACTATTCAATATTCTCAAAAAAGCGAAGGATAGGCTAATATCTAAAGAAAAATTTGATTATCTATATAACAAATACCTAACAGTGGCCACTTTTTTATTCATTACCCAAAGTGCTTAAGAACAAGGTACCCATACCGGGGAGACCAATAGTCTCAGGTAATGATGCTTTGACCGAACCAGCCAGTGAATATGTCGATGTGATCCTGAGGCCCTTCGTCACCTCCCTGCACTCGTACATGTGACACTGGGGATGCAGTCACCAGAATTAATGATATAGTCCTTAATGAAAAAACCTTATTGGCAAGTCTAGGCGTTGAATCACTTTACAGTAATATAGATCATAAACTATGGTTGACTTGAGAGCAATAAATATTTTCTGCATACAAAAAACACTTCCTTTCATTCACATTTAATTGTGTAATGTTTTACAAGCAATGTTATGTAATGTAATGTGATACTATGCCATTTATTTCAACAGGGGAGGTAATGATTGGCAATGGTTGGCAGGAACAGGGCTAACCACCTTCCCCTCTTTGTAGAAGTGGACTGATCCTACTTTCTGCCAGGAAGGGTGGTTCTCGTCTAGACAGAAAGAGGAGAAGAGAAGAAAGTTCCTGTTCTGATAGTAGGAGAGTGAGGAAGCACATTCAGAGCTCCCATCCCCAGGAACCATATAATTCTCTGTGTTGGAAACTCAGAAACCAGATATTCTTCTCCTGTGAGAACCACTTAAGCGTGCCTCAAGAAAACACTTGAGAGACAAGGCAGCAGAGTGATCGGTGAAATATTGCTTTACAGACACTGCTGCAAGGTGAGGGACAAAAGCTCAGACTACCTACCTAAACAATCTCTAGGCCAGCCTAATATTAAGCCTGTACTACAGTGAGCACTTTTATCCACAAGTGCTTGATAGTGCCAACCTACTGGCATCAGCCAACCACCATAACTCATTAACTTGTGCCAGAAACTGCACTTTGTACCTACTGCTGCTGGATGTGCCACAAGTTCGCTACATGTAAATACAGTGGTCTTCTTCGCTGAACGCTTCCTTCCCAACAATCAGCTGTGACATTAGAGCATCTAAACCCACCTTAAGCTGTTGCCAGCCTCCTCTGAGGGCAATAGGATTAAGTTAAAGTTTAATAGCAAAATCCTTCTCACCCCAACTCTGCCATAGGCCAATTTCATACAAGTGCTATAAATACACTCCGTGTGTCAGAGGTACTGTATTTCCCTTCCTGAATGCTTCTCCTATGTGATGGACTCACGGCATTATAATGATTTATGATGTTGTCTGTTTTTGCCAGATCTCAACTCTAATTAATTGTACTGATGACATTATTTGAATAGAATTCATTAGAGTTGAGATTGGGCAGAAACACACAGCATTATAAATCATTATAACGCCGTGGGTCCATGTCATAGGAGTAGCATTCAGGACAGAAAATACCTCTGACACACAGAGTATAATTGACGCACTGAATAAGCTTGTGTGAAATTCCTCATACATACCATCTAATATGTATCAGTTCCCCATACATATTAGATGGTAGGCTGATCCCACAAAAAAAAACTGTGTGTCATCTAAAGTGTATGCTTAGCCTTAGGTCACATACACACAGCAGCAGGCTCGGACTGGCCCTCAGGGGTACAGGTGAATCCCCCGGTGGGCCCCTAGTCTCCCACCCCCCGCACAAGTGGCACATAACACAGTAGACTTACTGCACTACATACACATATTCAGTGTACAGCTCCTCAACCAGCCTATGTTCATATAAAAACTTGATAGATTATTAAAGTAACTCCCCAGTTTATTATTATAGACACGATCAGAGCTGAGATGACTTCTAGGTATAGAGGAAAGCCACCAGTGTCCTCTTCCCCAGGACCTACCTTCTCAAAGTTGCTGCAGGGACCCCCATATTCAATTATCTGGTAGCATCTTGCTGCTGTATGAGCAGGAAATATTTGAATGTATCCGTACGGTGGGCCCCCATTTTACTGGTTGGACCTAGGCACCCCAGTCCGACACTGCACAGCAGTGGATTTTCTGCACAGTTTTTTGTGTGAATTTAACAGCATTTTCTGTGTTACATTTGTGGCAAGAAGTCAGGTGAGAGCTGCTGTATAATATTTTTGTACATCCAAAAAGTTAATATAATTAGGAACCACTCATTACATGTCCCGGTTTATACAGATAATTTGTGGTCGTGGCTCATCAGGAAACCGCGAATCCTACGGGTGACTACTTGACCTGCCTAACTAATAGGACTAAGCGGCTTGAGTTGTGCCATAACCGCTGTGTCGTAGGGGTACCTGAATAAGAGGGCATCCCTAGAGGAATTAAACTGAATGAGGGAGGGTAGGGGGGGTATGCCGAATCCACGCAGGACGAGGTGGCGTGGGTGCGTCTAGCTATATGAAGGCGTGGGGGGAGGGGGCACCCCTCCCAGAAATACAGGCCAATAAATCGGCCTTAATATTTGTGGTCGTGGCTCATCAGGAAACCGTGAATCCTACGGGTGACTACTTGACCTGCCTAACTAATAGGACTAAGCGGCTTGAGTTGTGCCATAACCGCTGCATCGTAGGGGTACCTGAATAAGAGAGCAAAACACCAGAAATGCGAAATTAGGAATTTATTACATACAATTCTTACATCACCAAGTGCTGAAATGCAAGCAACATTTCCTGCTTAGGTTGGGGAATATATCTATTAAAGCAGGAGGATCGCCAGCGGCCTAATTTGCGAATAATATGAGCCGGGACCTTGTTTCTGGACGCAGCGGATGCAACGCCAATCCGGAATGAGTAACCGGACACGGTGGCAGGATTCAACACTAGATTCGAAACTAAAACACGGACATGCTCAATGAATTGTGACTTGTGAGGTGGTTAATGGCCGTGTGGGAAACGGCAACAGCGGCCCCTGAGGATCATGACTTGCTTGGGTGGTTAGCAAGTGTTGCAGGACCATGACGGGACACCAGGCATGTGCCGTCGGGAAAAAGGTCACCTCTGTAGGGAGACCAGTCTGGGACATCTTGGTGACCGGTAAGGATAAAACCAGACCACCGGGACTACGGATCAGCTGATTGATTCTGATGAACCTGCTGTTGGAGTTCTTGCAGGTGAACTCTTCTGGTCTTAGGAAGCCGTAGAAGGCAAGGTAGACAGCTGCTTTTAACACCAAACTGGGAAGAAGTCCGAACGGAGCTCTGTCAAGCATGTCCGATAGGTCTCGGAATAATTTGCCGGCGCGACTGGATTTCTCAAATCCTCTCAAAGCGGCCTTGATAATGTGCGCAGAAAACAGGGAGCCCCTATCCGAATGACTAAGCGAGGTGAAATGCTGGACTCCTGCGAGATAGGACCAGATGGTATTGTGTGATAGTTTACACTCCGAATGGCAGTAGCCAATGAAGGCCAGGACATAGTTGATGAAATAGGTATCTCGCTGGGGATACTTCTCTTGGAACTTGCAAAACAAGCTCCAGCCCGTGGAGTAGCTTCTGGAGGTATTGGCCGATAGGGATCTGGCAACTAGTCGATGTGCAAATGGCTGGTTAATCCAAAAACAGGGTTGAAAATGGTGGGACTGCGGTCCCTGTGGCGCGTGCTTCCGGCATTACCTGGGAAAAGAGGGAAAAATTAGCCCGAGACAAGGCGTCGGCCGCCACATTCTGGGTACCACAGATATGCGAACAGCAATAGCGGAAATTGTAAGTCAGGGAGAGCTGGACCAAACGTCTAGTGAGAGACATGACGTCTGCATGAACCCAGGAATCTTTCTGACTTCATCGGGCCAAGTCCCGCCCAACCAGTGGGTGCCAAAAATGGCGGCAAACCCTGTAGTGGCTAATGCATCCAAAAAGACCATAGGGAAAGTATTACTGGCGGCCGGAATAAAGAAGGAGACTCCATTCCAATGACACAGGAAATGATCCCACATGACTAAGTCTGCCATGGCCTGCGCATCTAATTGAACTGTACTGTCTTGGTTGGCTGCATCGGGGAGGAGGGCTAGTAACCGAGATATGAATGACCTGCCTTGAGGAATGATTTGCATGGCAAAGTTCAGCATGCCCAAGAGTGACTGCAGATCCGCCTTGGTTGTGACTCTGCCTAGCGTGAACCTGTGAATGACGTCTCTAATCCTGACTAATTTCTCTTCTGGTAACCTAGCTACCATGTTGTTGGAGTCCAACACAATCCCTAAAAAGGTGATGACAGTGGAAGGGCCTTCGATTTTCTTAGGTGACACGGGAACCCCAAGCTTGGAAAAGACTGCCAACAAGGTGTCAAGGGCCTGCGGAGGTCTGTTAGGGGGTTCGATCAATAAGAAGTAGTTGAGGTAATGAATGACGTGATCGCAGCGTAATTTGGTTTCTAAGATCCAGTGAAGGCTCTGTGCGAACTGGTCAAAAAGCCAGGGGCTACTCTTGGAACCAAAAGTGAGCTTGGTGGCGAAATAGTAAAGGTCCCGCCACTTGATGCCATGCCATTGCCATAGCGAAGGCATGATAGGGAGGAGTTTGAAAGCATTGTATATGTCAGCTTTAGACAAGTAGGTGCGGGGCCCACACTGCATTATGGTGGCTATAGCAAGGCCAATTGTTGAGTATTTCATGCCCACTTCTTCAGAAGGGATTAGGGAATTGAGGCTGGGGATATGGGAACCGTGAGGGGCAGAGAGATCGTAAATTAATCTTTCTTTGTTGCTGAACTTTCACGTCACTACCCCTATCGGACTGACCCTCCAGCGATTGAACGGTGAGGTCGCGAAAGGCCCTATAAGAAAACCTTTTCCGAGCTCGGTTTTAATCAATGTCTATGGCGTTAGGTGCTTTATTGGCCGACTGTAGGTTGCTGCATTCGTACGTCATCTCAGGAAGTGTGATCAAACCTGTATGGAAGCCCCTCTTGAACCCCGAGATGAGAAAATGAACGAACTCAGGGTCGTGATGACCCTGCAGACATTGCTGTAAATAATCAGTGTCCACTACGCTCAGGTAGGATTTATCCGGTTTTAATGTACACACCACCTTGGGGTGAGCCCGGAAACAATTGGTGCACACGTGGAGAAGGCGACATTGAACATACACTCATCTAAAGAATTATTAGGAACACCATACTAATACGGTGTTGGACCCCCTTTTGCCTTCAGAACTGCCTTAATTCTACGTGGCATTGATTCAACAAGGTGCTGATAGCATTCTTTAGAAATGTTGGCCCATATTGATAGGATAGCATCTTGCAGTTGATGGAGATTTGAGGGATGCATATCCAGGGCACGAAGCTCCCGTTCCACCACATCCCAAAGATGCTCTATTGGGTTGAGATCTGGTGACTGTGGGGGCCATTTTAGTACAGTGAACTCATTGTCATGTTCAAGAAACCAATTTGAAATGATTCGAGCTTTGTGACATGGTACATTATCCTGCTGGAAGTAGCCATCAGAGGATGGATACATGTTCTCATTCTGTTTACGCCAAATTCGGACTCTACCATTTGAATGTCTCAACAGAAATCGAGACTCATCAGACCAGGCAACATTTTTCCAGTCTTCAACAGTCCAATTTTGGTGAGCTTGTGCAAATTGTAGCCTCTTTTTCCTATTTGTAGTGGAGATGAGTGGTACCCGGTGGGGTCTTCTGCTGTTGTAGCCCATCCGCCTCAAGGTTGTGCATGTTGTGGCTTCACAAATGCTTTGCTGCATACCTCGGTTGTAACGAGTGGTTATTTCAGTCAACGTTGCTCTTCTATCAGCTTGAATCAGTCAGCCCATTCTCCTCTGACCTCTAGCATCTACAAGGCATTTTTGCCCACAGGACTGCCGCATACTGGATGTTTTTCCCTTTTCACACCATTCTTTGTAGACCCTAGAAATGGTTGTGCGTGAAAATCCCAGGAACTGAGCAGATTGTGAAATACTCAGACCGGCCCGTCTGGCACCAACAACCATGCCACGCTCAAAATTGCTTAAATCACCTTTCTTTCCCATTCTGACATTCAGTTTGGAGTTCAGGAGATTGTCTTGACCAGGATCACACCCCTAAATGCATTGAAGCAACTGCCATGTGATTGGTTGACTAGATAATTGCATTAATGAGAAATAGAACAGGTGTTCCTAATAATTCTTTAGGTGAGTGTAGTTACAGGCTGAGAAATTGTAATTATTACATATTCGGGATGTAACTAGAAATTTGACAGGACGACCCAATTTGTCGACCATGCCAATGCCCTTGTGGGCCTCTGACGGGCCGGCAGCAGAGGTACTGGGGGTTATCTCCATACCTCCAGCTACCAGGTGACACCAGTCAACGGTGTGAAAAATAGATTGACATTGAGCACAAGATGGGGCTTTGAGGCCGGCAAAATGTCTGCAGAAGAGCTCGGTGTCAATATTGGCCCAGTTATTGGAGAACTGGAACTGACTAAGAGCTGCCGCGGCTTTTGCAGATGTAATGGTGTAGCAATGGTAATCATAAAATGAGATACCGCCGTACTTATGCCCCAAGTCAATCACTCTGTAAAGATACAGATCTAGCTCTTCTCTTCTATCTGGGCGCACTGAGCAAATGACATCTCGATACAGACTAAATGCCAGAAGAAACTCAGGAATGGTGAGTTTCCTATTGAGCCTGTGGTCATGACTCCTGAGTACCACGGAAACGTTACCACAGGCGATGACCCTGTTGTCAGAAATGTCCCTGGTGGCAATCAATAAGGATGCGAGATTCACATCTCTTCCCTCTAGAATGTCTTTCTTGATGTTAGCTGGGATGAAATTAGCTGGCGTGATGATGGGCACAGAGGGTATGGTACCTGAGGGACCTGCGGCTGAGGTGGAGGCAACTGTAAGATACTGAGAGGGATTACTGGCGGGGACCTCCCGGGCCTCTACAGTCTCTAACCGTGCCTGGATGTTATTAATCGATGAAGTCAAGTTGTTGACCATTGCATGCAATTGGGTAAGAGAAGTCTGTAGAGTCGACATAGACCCCTCCTCTTGCTGTGGGCCTGTGGTACTGGCAACCAGTAAGCGGTACAGTTCTGCCTTCCTAGCCGAAGCCGAGAAAGGGATACCCCTTTTCAATAACTCAGAAGTAAGCCTAGGAACAGTCCAACTCCGGAGCGACGGAATACTGCCCGCTTCAGACATCCTGGTGACATTCTCATCCACAGAACCCTCCACGATATCAGACGCATGCGACATTGCTGACTGTGGACAAACATCAGTATTTTAGAACGGTACAGCGTTGAGGTGCGCCATCACCTGAGTGAACAACCATGTGTGCAATCATGAGTGGAACATGCAAGCGCCGGCGCGGAAGCAACTTGTAGAACCGTGACGTGAACCCACGCCCTTGACACAAGAACCACCTATGTGACACTGAACTCGTGACGAGGCAAATACCGTGAAGCCGAAACCGAGGAAAGCGTGGAAGTAGGAACTGAGAACAACCATGCCAACGTTGATCATGACGTGGACTTACCGAGACTTCAGAAAGAACCTGCATAAATGAAATAATAAAGAACTTATAACGGACATGATAACAGCAAAATGCAACTAAGAAGTAGTAGTGACACCTGCACCTGCACATGCAGAGATATTTTTTTATTTTTTTCCTTCTAGCTGATCCAACGGAAATACCGAAGCCACGGAAAAGGTGAAGCTGCAACCTAAAACTAAATGATGGGCAATTACCTTGCGGCACACGCTACGGAACCTTAAAGAGTCCCCTTGTTTTTGTTTGTTTTTTTCACCACCCAAACTCCGACTCTGTGCCCCCACCCAACATGTTTCTACTAAATACTATACCCCCTATATATTCTCCCTTTTTTTTTTAATATATATTTCATACCCCCTTCTGCTATATATTTTTTTCAAGAACCACTATCACCTTCTGCCTGGAGGCTCCAGCAGACCAGATGAATCAAGAGCCTACCAGAAGCAAACAGCCTTGCACGCACCCCTGCCTCACTACGAGCACGGTGGCCTGTGCTATACATTACAATGCGCCGAGAGCAGAGACGCGCTGACTCCTGCAACCTGAGAGTCTGCCGCATGGGGAGCCGATGCTGCCAGGCAGAAACTTTCCGGTGCGGTGGTGCTCCTTCTTACCTAAAGGAGATTAGTATGCCGAGAGGCAAGAAAGAAACACGCGAAGTAGAGCAGGTGAGCCTCCTCAAGCAGGACACACGTAGCATGCACTAGGACGCCGAATACATGCAGGACGAGGTGGCGTGGGTGCGCCTAGCTATATGAAGGCGTTAATCGGCCTTAATATTTGTACCTTCTAACAAGGTAACAATAAGATTTACCATCTAAAATAAGGAGAGAGAAAGAAAAAGCAATGATCATGTGAACTTCTGTTAGGCTGGAGATCCCTCTACTGAGCTGGAAAAAGTATATCTGATGTTAGCATTAAAGAGATTTTTTTTATGTCCATATGCAGTTTTAGGGAATTTCACCACCACCACCACCAGGGACCTCCCTTTATGAACAAAAGCAGAGAGTTGCTCTGTAAGAGAGACTCCTACTTTGGCGCATTTGGACAAACTGCCCTATTCATGTAAAAAAATAAAAATTTGTTTGGAAAACCTCTTTGAGGTCTTGATACGATCAGATCAAATCAAATCAGACTACATAACATTTACCCAAATATGTCTCTACTGTATAATGACCAGGGTATTATCCTACCTACTACCTGGTAGCACGTTGGTATCCAATGCCCATCCCCAGCAGGTGTTTATATCACATATACCTTGTGTTCATTCAAGTTTTTGTAGGGATAGTAGAGATTTATCTAGTGCTAATAAAGAAATCGGAGAGTTTTAGATTTTTATGGTGAATCTACCCCATAGTTTTATATAGTTCCTACTCCAACCATTTTAATTGTGATTTACAGCTTCTACAGTGCATTGGCCATGACAAATGGCACAAATAGGTTTGATCCATATGATAATATCCAGTTGTATGCCTCCATTTCTGTAACCATTCCTGTACTGTTGAATACATCTTAACGTATATGCCCCAGTATACACAACATTACACCCCAACTGCCTATTTATCTGATTCCATTTGCCTCTGTAATACAGTGTTCGGCTCCATAAAGATCACTATACTTGCCTGTCATGTTGGATAATCTCTGTAGGATAGTCATCTAATCATCAGACATTCCAGATATTTTTCCTATACTGTGGCCACCTTTACTCAGACTAGGCCACCATGTTGTGCAGCTGTCTATACAAGGGGAAATCTGTAGATACTGTTCACACACAAACATTTATTCCACTAACATTCACACTTGAGCTGAGCCCTAAATCTCAGTCTTATCCATGTGACTGAAAAAAGAAACTAGGATGGATCTCAAAGGTATTCTTTATTTATCACGTTCAGCATGTTCTCATATCACATCACAAGTTATTTTCATACAATGCTGAAGGAAATAGCTACCTTTTCTACTCAGTATCGCTGTGTATTAGTGCAGATACCAGAATATGACAATATTATAGAGGTAGATTCTTCAAAGCTAATGCCAGGGCTAGTCAGTGATCCTGGAGAATTCCTTTCACAATGGCGTCCATGCCTGTGTCTAGCTCAGAATGATACCTCATAATAACAGCGTACTCAACGCCTTTTTATACCTATTCTTATTCGTAGCCTTACAGCCTACTGATGCCATTTTAAAATCTCACGATAATATAAAATTCATGACTAATGACTACACTAAGGGCCTGTCCAGATATGCTTTTGTTCAAATTAAGCATGTACAATTGGAAAGACTCCAACATACACGCTAAAAATGTTCAACACTCATTAGCCTGATGGAGACTAAAAGAGAGTCCTTTGGGCACTGAGGGGCCAATATGAGTCAGTATACTGCGGAATAGAAGTTATGGAACAGTGTAGTGCACCACACTATTTTACACCTTGATAACCTTAACTTTGATAACCTTAGGATACCTTACAGGCGTTCTCTGGTTTTATAATGATTTTTTTTGTATCTGCCCAAACACTGCATATTTTTGCCCCATGTACGGTAACTGTATTCACTTCAGCACTTTAATTCCCCTTTTCTCAATATCACTGGATCCTGGCAGGATGTCTACATGCAGAACTTCCTGTTTTTATCAGCTTCTTGTTGGATTAAACCTCTGTATTTTTACACAGGGTTTGCTCCTCTGCCAGGATGCAATGATGCTGAAAACAGGGAAAAGAAGGTACTGACATGAAAAACAGGTATCTGGGGAAAAACTATGAAGTATTTGGGCAGACAAAAAATCTGAAACCCATGAATCCCATTAAGAGAAAGTCTGTCATGCTTAGGACCATACACCTACCCAACCTAGACTCCTCTTCAGTCCCCACAGCCCACAACACTTTACATACATAACAGTAAATATAGAATTTTGATGCTTTTCTATCTAAACTGACTTATATCTCAGTGGTGTACCCTTAACGTAAAATACCCTTTTACGCTCAACACAAAATATTAATTCAAAAAAATAGTTCTGATTTAAATTAAGCTATATTAATTCAATAACTAAAGTACAGTTTACAGCTAACAACATTATACAATCATTTACAACTTTAAATTAAATAAAATCAATGTTAAAAAAAGTACATTGTAATAAAGCAGAGAACATAAAATAATTGCTGAAATAAATTACTTGTAGAATTGAAAAAACTGTTTCGCTTCGAACAGTTCCAGCAGTAAATCTAGCTGATGTGTAAGAATTTTATCAACATAATTATTGTTTCACACGTTTGTCGACAGTTCTCATGGTTTTTGTCGATGTCTTTATAATAATAAGAAAGACATTTAGATGAGGCTTCTCAGAAGGGAACAGTTTTTTGGCTGAGATGTAAATGAACGAGACCCTTGGTGTCTGTATGTTTTCCAAGTACTGCAGTCCAGGATTGCATTTAGTATGTACATTACACATGTGCAGGGTCCAGGCCAACATGTCTCCTATCATCATGATAAATATATTTGATTTTCTTAGATTGATTACTGTAGAATATTGGCTCACTATAGCTGGTTTTAAGATGTGTATACTTTTGCACCTTTCTAGGACTCTTGGCTCATTGTCCTTTGATGGTGGATTCCCTGCACATAGATAATCAGAGAAGACTTATTTGGATACAAGTCATAGATCTGTGTACATGGTCAGTGGTTAGAATTTAGCAAGCCTTAATCAGCTGGGGGGCATCTTGAGATGTTCTTGTGAGGGAGATTGTGTAGATGTTAGAGATGAATGTGCCCCATCCTCGCCGGAAAGCCCGATCGATTGTCTGCAAAAAAGAGAATATACAGGTGATGGATGTGCATATTACTTATCAAGCTCCAGTTTGGTATGTAATTCAACATTTCCATTATGATTAGGGGGCAGCTGGGTGAAAAATGCGCTACAAAAAATATTTTATTACATTGCTAAATGTGTGTAGGAATAAATATGATTGATATTTGCTATGGAATTAATGGGAAAAATATCAAAAATATATAAAATTAGTGACATCTTAGGAATAAAAAACGACCCCTGTTGCAGCTCGCATATAGCACTGTATTATACTGCTGCAGAACGATTTTCAGCCAGTTACCTAGAATTTCACATTCATCTCCCACTGCAGCAGCAGAAACTATTTGGTATATAACCCTCTTTTTGAAGATCTGTCAGGAATAAAGATCGCCTTTATTATAATAGTTATTATAATGTTTGCTGTGATATTATATGTTTTTCAATTCATATCTCACCGTTCTGAGTCCTAGCATATCAAGGGTGACACGTCCAGGATGCTCAGAAGATGAGATCCTTCTTTTAAGAAGATGAAGGCGAGTTGATATGCCATGTCTGGTGTCCATGTGATGCCCCCATCATACCAGAGGTGATGAGCTGGATTTTGGGGACATCCGCCCCCCTCCTGAACAAGTTATGAAGGATTACAAAATATTGTTCATTCTTTGGTTAGGAAGCCCCCATCTCTGTGCTAACGACATCCCGGGGAGCAGTTTGGCTGTTTCCCAGGTACGAGGCGGACAGCTCGACTCTCTCTTTATGCAGCCTTAAACCAATTCATAAATGGCTGCTGGCCTTGTAATACAAATACATAAATACACACTGTATATATATATATGTGAATCACACCGGAATATGTTACACTACGACATATAACCATAAAACATATAATATCACAGCAAACATTATAATAACTAGGGATAAGGCTTCTTGTTTTTTATTCCTGACAATGGCATTTTTTTATTTTTTTAAATTTTACTTTTTTTTAAACATTTTTTAAATGTTTGGCAGCTGCAGATATGGTGTAGAATAAATTAATCTCCCAGAGCATAGTGGTAATATTAAACCTTAACTTTTATTTTCTATCCCTTAAAAGAACTATAATATATCATCTCACATAAATGCCTTTTTTTCCCACAAATTTTTCAGATTTTTAGGGAAGGATAATTAACCATGAAATTAGTGATGTATTCTGTGGGTACCCTAATATAGCGGTTAGTGTCCCACTGAGTGTGTATTCTCCAACAAACAGCAAAGACATCCAAAACATGATACTTCTTGTCACAGACTTTTATACTGATGACCTTTCTTCTGAATACCTGTCTTCTGATACTTCATCAGTATCTCATCAGTGTGGTCTGATACCCCAGACCCCTGCCGATCAGCTGTTTGAAAAGGCACCAGTGCTCGCAGTAGTGCCATCACCTTCTCGCAGCTTGCCAAGCACAGTGCCGTACATATAGTATAGCGGCTATGCTTGGTATCGCAGCTCATCCCTGTTTACTTCAAAGGAACTGAGTTGCGCCTATGTGACCGATGAAAGTGAGGCGCAACTCAGTTAGGCCTAGGCTAAGCTACTGGAAGCACCACTGCCTTCTAAAACAGCTGATCGGCGAGGGTCCTGAATACTGTATTGCCATCCTCAGGACAAATACAAATTCATGTTTTCATGTTCTGGTGTGGGCAGCAGTATTTTGTGCTGCAATGTGGTATTGCACTACATTATCGGCCCTGTCTTCTTCTGTTGACCCTGCCTACTTGTGTTGTCTCGCCTTCTGTCAGTTTGGACCCACCTACAACATGGGGCCACGTTTTTTTTCCAGGGCCACTTTAAGTTCCCAGTCTGCCCCTGTTAGGCCTACATGATTCCAGGGTTTTCCCATTTACTTAATTTATGGCATATCAACAGGATTTTCCATAAAAGCCTTGAAATTGAGTCCTACCTCTGAGACCCTCATCTATTTGAAGAATGAGAGATGCTTAATTGGCTTTTTCCATAAATCCCTCTCTACAATGGAGAGCTGTGTTCAAGCATGATCACGTCTCCATGGTAATGAGAAAGAGGGAACAGGACCTGATTCTACTAATAGGCAAGGGTCCCAGACCAGGACCATCACTAGCCATAAGAATCAGAGGGCTTTGTTCTGCAATAAACCCCAATGCAGGAAGATTCCTTCCTGCATTTGGGTCATTACCAAGGAAACCGGTGTTGGCCCAGTAATGTCACAGGCTTCCAGTAGTCTGATGAGTGAGAGTAGCATGCTGGGAGGACATGATCTCAATCATCCGAGCATTCCTCTGTATACAGATCACTGTCCGGAAGCCATTAAATCATCTCTGATCTGTGTGCAGAGGAATGCTGGTGCCACACAGATCATGTTATACCTGCTTCTTCCAAGTAAAGAAAAAAAGTAAATAAAATAAAAATGAAAAATGTAAAATTTCATAAATAAAAAAAATAAGAACATTTGTGAAATAAAAAAAGCCACCCTAGTATCTTTTCTGTGATATGGATGCATTTAATATTGACATTGTGGTTGCATATACTAATGCGTCCATTTCACAGTATATATGCTATTTTAAATCCACACAGATTATTTTGTCACTAGTTTTGACTCTCTAGCCTTGAAAATATTTGCCACTAGGCATGCAAAAAAACTTTTGTACACTTTGTGCCCATTTACAGATGCTGCATATCACTTAAAGGCAGGGGGCGCACTAGGAAGACCTTTGTTCTCAGGCAGTCTAGCAATGAAGTCATTAGGGAAAAGTGCACATATCTGGTATCATTATGTACAGGAGAGGGCGGGGATTGTTCTGAGATATACATCTGGCTGCTTAAAGTAATAAAATGTTTTATAAAATGTTTTAAAAGAAATAAAAAAAAGGAAATGTGGTTTTTCCACTGTTTTTCCATTTTGTGTGACCTAAAATGTAACAAATAAAAAGATGCCAATATGTGAAGTAAAAAACATGGCATTCCAAAGGGTTAAAATTCTGAGATTACGATGCTTTGGTTTTGAAAGCATTAATTTAATCCAGAAAAATTATCTAACTGCTCTATAAGGTCACAAAGAAACTTTGTGCCGCAGTAAGACAAAATTGACCACAATTCTCTAGGAGATTTTGGTTTGCGTTTCTCTGCATCAAGCAGTTCAATCTTATGTGTTAGTTATGTATGTGCTGCTATGTTATGTGTGTATAACTGTTATAAGCTGTCTGGTTGTAGTAGTGATAAAGGTATCTTATTGTCACCACCTAGCATGTGTTGGTTGGGGGAAGTCATCACTGGTGTGCTCATACAGATAAAAGAGAATGTTTAGGGACCAGGGTTTTTTATGAGATGACCTATTCTTAGGACTTCAATGGGAGCAGTTTTGAAGCTCCTGTCGCTACAACGTTGCTGATGCTGTAAAGTTCTGGTGCTGATTTCTGTTGACGGAGCTACACAGACAAGCTAATTGCGGGTGTGCGCGGTTGTCGGAAACCTGTCAATTAGCCAGTGATGGCCTATCCTGAGGATAGGCCATTGCATAAAAACCCTGGAGAACCTGTTTAAAGGGGTTTTCTGAGATTTATTAACTAATGACCCGCTCATCAGCATCTGATCGGTGGTGGTCCGACACCTGGGACTCAAACTGATCAGCTGTTTGAGAAGGCACCGATGCTCACAGTAGCACAGTGGCCTTTTTTCGCAGTTTTGTCTAGGCCAGTGACGACACTTTCATCTGTCACGTGGCCTAGGCGCAGCTCAGTCCCGATACAAGGTATGACACTGATCGGACCCCCACTGATCAGATACTGAGGAAATATCCAGATGATCGGTCATCAGTATAAAAGTCTCAGAAAACCTCTTTAAGAATAGTGAGAAAACTTAGACTACTGACAAAAAACGAATATAGGACCAATTAGAGAAATGAATTGATGACATTTTGTTTGACTGCGAGATATTTTAGCTAAATGTATATGGGAGATATTCCTGTTAATGTTTTATTTATTAATATTACAAGGTACAAACTGTTCTAATAAAAATCAATTTTATTTGAGCTCAAGGGTCAATGAGCTCCTGCAGAGTGGTATGGTATTAATGAGCCCAAAGTTCAAAGATTAACTTACCGTACATCAAATTATGCCAACCCGGCCAACTGGAATTAAATTCAGTAGAAGAGTAAAGGGGGTAATTTAGGTGGATTAGGATGTAATAAAAAGCTAATTTTGAAGGGCTATAAACAGCACTTACTGTAACATACACATTAGGCTGCCCGATAGCTTGCTGCATTATTATTGTACATACAGCAAATAAAAATCACATAAAAACGCATAAACTTTAATTGATGCATATAATAGCATGGTCCTACACTATTTATGTGTGATTTATATCTATGGCGAGTCTGTCATAGAGCCTACACCGAGCATGAAATCAAACAATGACATATGGAGAGATTCCCATTACTTTATATAAAAGTTACTACAAGGCAGTATTTTCAGTATAGACACAGTCTAATATACAGTATGTATAAATATAAAGTTTTACTCTACAGCCTACTGTATAGAATGTAGGGATGGACTAAATGTACCGAGGGCTGGATGGATTGAATGTACTTTACCATTTACTTTCCGCCCAGTCTAGTAAATTGCTTTGCACCTATAATGTTTGCCTTCAGTTGAAGCTGAGAATCCTGTAGGCACCATCACCAATGTATATATCAATACCTCAAGATCATGTCAGCAGAAAAATACTGAGTAGTCTGCAACTCTGCATGTAGAGTTATTGTCAACCATGAACATATAAGACAGAATCACAGAAGCAGACTGCCTGTCTAATGAATATTTCTGTTAATATATCATTGATTCATTATAATCTATTACCTTTTTGTAATGTTTCATCTTCTTGCATTTCTGTTTCTGTCCTTCATTCTCTGTCTCTTTGCAACTCTCAGAGTCATTTGACAACCTTCTTCCTTCGGAGGAACTGGGTCTTTCAGGCTCTTGGTAATCATAGGTATCGTCCACTTGTGATACCTCTGCTGATTGAGAGGCAGGGGGTTCTTCCATTGCCTGACGTGACCTGGGCAATCGTAGGCTCTTAGAACTCCACTTTTTTCTACAGTAATGAAGTTTTGGTGCCTCAGTGATCAGAGGAATTTCCCAGGAAAAGTTGTTGTTGTCTTTTTTTTCTAAGGTTTCATTCAGACCTTGGTAATCATCTTGAGGTTCTGTCTCCTCCAGTCGGTCATAAATTCCAGAAGACTCTAGAAATGGTGCAGGTTTTGGAGATCGTGGCATGCGCAGAGAATACGCTCTTCGGAATTTATTAGAGGACATTGTTTCTTCTTGAAATGTTTTATATTTATGTTATCACAAAATGAAAAATTCTGACAATAAAAAATAGTAAATTAAAAACTACCAGCGAGCATTTCCTTGGCCTGGTTGTCTGGTTGTCTCCACAGTTACTTCTTGTATTAATTTCAGATGCGTATTCTTGGTTACGTTCACCTTTCAGTGGATCTGCTTGTCTGGCGTCTTTGTCTGCTCAGCTCACAGAGCGTCTAATGAAATGATCCTCGTGCCTTTCAAAGCACATTTCCATCAGAAAGTTCCTCTTTGTAGCAGACAAGTGTCGTTTCTTCTGAGACAGTACAGTGTTTCTTATATGCCCTTTTAACCAGAGTATTGTTTCACTACAAAAAGAGTTAGTAGGAAGAGCTGCTTCCTCTAAATACTTTCTGTCCAGCCTTGTGATTATTCGTTTCACAGGAATGTTTTATGAGTCACAACTTTGCATGCTGGAGCCTGTGTTTGAGGTGATCATTGCCACATCTCACTGTTCCCTGGACTACGGTCATCAAATGCTGATAGAGCTGGCCAAAGGTTGTTAGTGCCTGGAGCATAGAGGAAAGCAGTAAGGGACATAAAAAAGTCAGCACATATTTCATCTTGGACCACACGACCCTCTGACCAGCAAACTTACACACAAATTTTAACTTGGCCTTTCCAGATTACTGGTTCAATTTTTACAAAATGTCTTCACAGACAACAAAGACCCCAGGAGACAAATAATGTAAAAATGCATCCAGGGACTTGTATAAATGAATTATCTGTATTTTCAGATTGTAGTTGGCCCTGTACTACAGGCTCAGCTTCAGAAACCTCCAGCAATCAGCTGTTATAGCTGTAATAAAAATAAGATAAAATGAGTCACTGGGTTTCAAAGGTACTTGCGCTGCTGGTCTCCCGAGATGAAGTGGGTTCTTCACGAATAGGAAATGTTAATATAGTGGGACCGCGCTGCTCCTCATTTACACACAGAGCGTTTTTCCACGAATGCAGGTGTTCACTTTATCTGGCCCAAGACAGACACCCTTCAGTTGGATCGCAGTATGCTTCTACGCAGATTGGAACTCAGCATATCTATGCTGGATTGTCATAGGCTCCTCTGCAAGGTGTCATAAACCACACAATAGTGAGAGTACCTCCGGCACAGTTCAAAATTCTGTTTTATTATACTCACAGAAATAAAATAAAAATTTGGGCATATCAATATAGCAATATTCTTTCCCTTGTGGCCTCCAGTACGTAGGAAGAACCCTCAGGAAACTGGAAGTTAGAATACAGGAGCATATCCATAACATCAAAAAAGGTCTAACTACACATAGTGTTTCTATGCATTTTAGGGAGCACCATGAGAAGAATCCTAGAGGTCTAAAATTCATGGGAGTGGAACTGGTTAATAAACAGAAGAGAGATCGAATGGATATACAAATTAAGCACCCTTCAACCTAAAGGGATGAATATTGAATTCGACCTCAAGCCCTGTTTAGTTTGAATGTATTTGGAATATTGGCATTGTAGTGTGCCGGAGCAGTGGAAGTGTGGAGTAGTGAACTGCTCAACAGGGGGAGGGAACCTACCTGGACGTGTGACTTCATGAATGAAGCACTTGGAAGGTAGTCATTGGTTGACCCAGCCGTGTTTGTAACATAATTTTCAATGAGTGTCAGCATAAAGGAAAAAAACTATATAATTTCAATATTTTATATGTGGATTTCTGAAAGATGAATGGAATGTGTTTTTATTTGTGTTATAAGTGTTTTTGTTGGAATATGAGGACTTTGGAGACGTCCTTTGTGCAATTGGATTGGTAATATAATTATCAGCTGTGCCATGTGGGGGGAAGGGGGTTAAATAACCTCCAGCCCTAGGCATGTTAGATTCTCGCCCCTGACGAAGCTACATGTGAAACCCGGGTCGGGCTGTGCGGAAAGAATATTGCTATATTGATATGCCAAAAAAACATTTTATTTCTGTGGGTATAATAAAACAGAATTTTTAACTGTGCCGGAGGTACTCTCACTATTGTGTGTTATAGCTGTGGAAAGCTGAAGCCATACATTTCTTCTGCAACAAAGCGGACTAAGGCGCCTCTTACACTGCCCAATGCCAGGCCAATAACGACAATTGACGATAATCAAGACAGTCAGTGCTCACTTAAAGAGTCTTTCATAGGACCCAATGCAAAATGAATGTCAGCGGCACACCCCCTGTACACAAGGCAATGTGTTGCTGACATACAATGCTTTTAGGTGCCGCATGAAAGAAGCGATCACCTAACAAAAAGCATTTTGCTTGTTTGTCGGGTGAAGGGTAGCACCTTTACACAGGCTATAAACCTTCCTATGAATTTTCATTCTTGATAATTGGCCCTAGCCTTGAAGGAGTTTTCTTAGATTTTAATACCGATGACCTGTCCTCAGGATAGGTCATCAGTATCTGATCAGTGGTGGTCCGACACCCGGGACCCCCACCAATCAGCTGTTTGAGAAGGCATTGGTGCTTGCAGTACTACCACGGTCTTCTCACAGCTTTCCCTAGGCCAGTGATGACACTGAGCAAGACCGAGAGCAGCTCAGCCCCATAGAAGTGAATAGGACTATGCTGGGACAGACCTCCCAGGTGTCCCTCTTTTGGAGGAACAGTCCCTATTTTGGACCCAGGTCCCTCTGTCCCTCTTTTCTCCTTAAAGGGAACCTGTCACCTACAACATACATCCCAAGCCGGCAGCAGTACCTTAGAGTAGCCGAAGCGGCCTCCTTGCTTCAAGTCACGATAACCATGCCCCCTTCCCTGCCCCTTCGCTGTGACTGACAGCGCTTATGCACGACAGTTCGGCTGGCTGTCAGTCACAGCGAAGGGGCAGGGAAGGGGGCATGGTTATCATGACTTGAAGCAAGGAGGCCGCTCTGGATGTTATCTATAGTTTATAAAGCTTGGTCCCGGGTTAGATGATTATTATGGTATTTTTCATTATTCTTAACCCTCATATATACATCACACAAATTATTGGTAGTTCTAATTATTGGGGTGACTTTTATCTACCTAATTAGTAATTGAAACTTCCACACATTCCAAAATCATGTTCAGTACATTTTATTAGTTTCTCATAAGCATAGTAACATAATAGCTGTGGGGAACCCCTAAAAAAGTAGGAGACCAATAAAAATGTATTCAACAAAGAGAAGAAAATATATCGGCTCTCATCTGCCCCTATCTGTCGCAGAAATTCACAGGTACTTTATTGGTGTGGTTAAAAATACATCCAGTACAAAAACTTTCTCAGTCTACGCGTTTCGGGCTACCTAGTATGCAGGCCCTTACTCATGACATACTACAGAACAACTGAGTGCAGTAGATATAGTGGGTCCACATCTGAAAACCTTGATTGGGAGATCACATGACCCACAATAAATACCGCCTCTCACATGCATCAAAATCCAGTTAAAAAAGTCACAATTTGCTAAAAAATATATTAAACCATAACAAACACATGTATTGGAGTGGGATGCAACACTATATCATATTCTTCGCTATTGTTGCAAAATTAAATCTAATCTTCTATTCAGTCCCTCTGGATAGCGGCTATTTAATTGGAAAATCCAAAAGGATTCCCTGTTAAGGAGTTTCCTCCTATGGTCTCCTCCCCTGATCAGTGCTTTAACCCTCTCAATTCTCTGCACAGAAATGTCGGATGTATCCCCACCATGAGAAACCGCAAAGTAGGAAATGACCACTGACAAGATGCGGCTTCCATGGTGTGGCACGTCCGAGATATGTCTGCGTATCCTCACCTTGAGGGGATTGGTAGTACAGCCAATGTATTGTAGATTGCAAATCCCACATGTAATAAGGTAAACTGCATATGTTGTGTTACAGTTAAGATATGATTTGATTTTAAACTCCTTGTCTTTAACAGTGGATTTGAAGGATTTGGCTATTACTGTATGGTCACAACATATGCATTTACCATGTCCACATTTGTAGCTACCTGTTGTTGTCAACCAAATTGGCTGTAATGTTTTTTTCTCTTGATAGAGACTAGGGCTAACATGTGTGGCCACTGTGGGAGCTCTGCGGGCAGCACACCTAACCCCCCCCCCCCCATTTCTATTTTAGCCCATTGCTTATGATATGCTAAAATCGGAAGATGTTGTCTAACGATTTAGCAAATTTCAGGATATTCTACACTATATTGCGTTACAAAAATGCTTTGGGCAATTTTTTCGGGTGAGGATAATTGTTTAATAGATTCATCCTTTCTTTTTTTGGGATAGATTAATGAATTCCTATCCACATCCAGTCCAGGGTCTGATATAGGCATCTGGAGATATGTTTTTTGGAATAACCTCTCTGTGTTAGTCTGCTCTTAATATTTTCTGCTTCCAATATAAAGGAATTGGTATCTGTACAATTTTGCCTAGCACGGATTATTTCACCCTTGGGTATGTTATGTACCATATGTGATGGGTGACAGGAAGATCCATGTAATATGGTATTGCCTGCCGTGGATTTCCTAAAGGTGGATGTACAGTAGTGACCTTGTCCCATTGTGACAGTGCCATACACTGCACATAGCTGTTGGAGTAACGCTCATGTAGCTGACAGCTATTCCTCCCATCTCCCCCATATATATATGTGTATACATATTGTGGGGTTTCGCTCTGGTAGATAGGGAAAGCGGACGCAGTACTGAGGCAAAATACAAATTTTTAACTCAAACTTCAGTGTTTATTCACACTTGCAGCATTTGCATAAAACAACACGTCACTTTTCAGTCTTCGGTGTTAATTCACACACACAATGAAAAGTTCATATTGCACAAGTCACCTTGTTGGCAGTTCTGCCTCCAGTAGTCCACAGCAGGCTTTAAGGGGTCTGTTTCCCCTGCACATGGGTCTCAGCCCTCCAGTCCGGCACAAAACCTCAGATCCCAACACAAAGAATCAGCTGCTGAGCCCAAATGCCTATTTTAGGACAGCCAGGTGCTGCCAAAACCCGGACCGGAACTTAAACTCCGGTCAGGTATTTGACCTCACCTGACTGGAAACCAGCCCAGCCGCACATGTTGAGAGGAAAATACCTGCCTTTCCCGACAAAACCCCTTGCTGTGTCACATACCCCCCCTTTGTTCAAGCCTGAGAGGGTGAACACACACCAGACAGTGTACCTGGGACAGGGCATCCGCGTTTCCCTGCAACCGGCCTGCCTGTGTTCCACCGAAAAACGTAAAGTTTTGTAAGGACAGAAACCATCGGGTGACCAGGGCATTTCTGTCATTGGCCTGGCTCATCCATTTGAGACCAGGCGGAACTTTCTTCCCAACAAATAATAGCGGAGAGACTCGAGTGCCCACCTGATGGCCAGGCACTCTCTCTCTACTATACTATACCTGGTCTCGGCTGGGGTGAGCTTACGGCTGAGGAAGACAACGTGATGTTCCTCCCTGTTGACTTCCTGAAACAGACAGCACCGAGGCCTACTTCGGAGGCATCGGTCTGTACTATAAACTACCTTTTGAAGTCGGGCGTCACCAAAACCGGGGACCCACACAGGGCCGACTTCAAAGCGGAGAAAGTCTCTTCCGCCCTATCATCCTAGCAAACCATTACTGACTTGTGTCCCTTCAAGAGCCCTGTCAATGGCACGGCCACCGTAGCAAAGTGGGGAACAAACCTCATGTAATAGCCCACTATTCCCAGGAATGACTTTACTTGCCTAGCGGTGACAGGTCAGGGCCAATTTCTTATCGCCTCTATTTTTTTTACTTGGGGTTTGATGACTCCACGCCCAATGACATACCACGGGTACTTAGTCTCCTCTAACCCAATCGCACATTTTTTTGAGTTAGCGGTTAGTCCAGCCTTCCGAAGGGAGTCCACTACAGCCTGCACTTTGGGTAATTGACTTTCCCAGTCGGTACTGTGGATGACTATATCGTCCAGGTAAGCCGAAGCATACTAACGATGTGGACGAAGCACAATGTCCACAAGTCGCTGAAAAGTGGCGGAGGCGCCATGCAGACCAAAGGGTAACACCTTATAGTGATACAGCCTCTCATGTGTGACGAAGGCAATTTTCTGTTTGGTAGCCTCCATTAAGGGCACCTGCCAGTACCCTTTCATGAGGTCCAAAACAGAAAAGTACCGTGCTTGTCCTAACTTCTCGACTAGCTCATCCACCCGGGGCATGGAATACGCATCAAACTTAGAAATATCGCTAAGTTTACGAAAGTCGTTACAAAACCGCAACGTCCCGTCCGGCTTGGGTATTAATAATATAGGACTGGCACGCTCACTTTTTGACTTCTCAATGACGTCTAGCTGCAACATTAGCTGCACCTCCCCTGAGATGGCTTGTCGCCGAGCTTCGGGTACCCGGTATGGTTTAAACCGGACTTTTGCCTGAGGCTCAGTGACAATGTCATGCTGGATTATGGAAGTGCTTCCAGGGAGGTCCGAGAACACATCCGTGTTCCGACTAACAAACTCGCTGGCCTCCTGAATCTGTTTAGAGGAGAGGCTGTCAGCAATTTTTACTGTGGCAGCCGCTTCTCTTGCATCAGACAGAGGGGCCGGAACCTCTTCTCCTAGATAACCCGGCTGTGGGCTGTCTTGAGTACAGGTTTCCCTATCTTTCCATGGTTTGAGTAAATTCACATGGTAAACCTGCTCCGGCTTTTGCCACCTTGGCTGGTGTACCTTGTAGTTTACATCTGCAATTTTCTCGAGTACCTCGTAGGGCCCCTGCCACTTAGCCAGGAATTTACTGTCCACAGTCGGCACCAGAACCAAAACCCGATCACCCGGGTTAAAGATTTGGACCCGAGCGTGACTATATTATTATAGACCCGACTCTAGGCTCGCTGAGCTGGTTCCATATGCTCCCTAACAAGAGGCAACACTGTCTCTATCCGATCTTGCATCTGTGTAACGTACTCAATGATACTTTTATGTGGAGTGGGTTGTTGTTCCCACGCCTTTTTGGCCACGTCCAAGAGACCGCAAGGGTGTCTGCCATATAGCAGTTCGAAGGGCAAGAACCCAGTAGAGGCCTGGGGTACCTCTCGCACTGCGGACAGGACATAGGACAGAAGGAGGTCCCAGTTCTTTCCATCTTTAGACACTACCCTTTTCAACATATTTTTTAATGTTTGGTTAAACCTTTCTACCAGACCGTCAGTTTGCGGATGGTAAACGGACGTCCGTAGTTGTTTTATGTGCAGCAACTTACAGAGTTCCCTCATCACCTTGGACATAAAAGGGGTCCCCTGGTCGGTCAGAACCTCTTTAGGTTGTCCTACTCGGGAAAACATTTCCATTAACTCCTTAGCTATGAGTTTGGTCAGACCGTATGAGGTATACCGCCCTCTGGCGGACTTCGGTACTGGGCCTATGAGATCCATAGCTATTCAGTCAAACGGTACCTCGATAATTGGGAGAGGTACTAGGGGACTACGGGAAAGTGGCTGGGGGCTATTTATCTGGCAGGTCGGACAAGATTTACAAAACTCTTCCACCTTTTTGAATATGCTGGGCCAGTAAAACCACTGTAGAATACGAACCTGAGTTAACCCCCGAGAACGTGTTGGTGGGCTAGATCTAACACGAGTTTGCGATAAGCCTTGGGGACCACCAACTGTTCAATAGGCTCACCCCATAGTTGGTTTACCCGATACAACATATCCTGATGAACCACAAAACGGGGAAACACTGACTCTACCCCAGGTTGTTGTGGTTCACCATCTACTATTAACACATTTTCCCAGGCTCGGGATAGGGTTAGGTCCCGAAGTTGGGGGTACCAGAATTATCCCCGCAGACATTGAGGTCTGCCAATTCAGGACCCGGTGGCGAGTACTCCACGTCTCCCACCATCACACTTAGCGGGGTTGTCTCCCCCTGTTCCACCGAAGTGGCGGTCACCTCTACCGCTGGCCCTTTGGTCTCGGGTTCCCAGGGTTCTGGTCTCCCCCCTGAGCAGGGCTACTCTGCTAGGGTTACCCCTGTCTCATGGGTATCGGTAATTCTCGTAGCAGGCCACAGTGCCGGGAAGCCCGGGAAGTCTCTCCCTATTATTAGTTCATAGTGTAGATTGGTGGCAACGGCCACATTGTGGGTCCACCTGCCAGCAACCGTGGATAGAGACACCATAGCGGTGGGGTAGTCTTGTAAGTCTCCATGAATACACATTACCCCGACTTTCCGGACAGTATACTCAGCGGGCCGTACCAGTGTAGCCCTTACCAGAGACACCAGACTCCCTGAGTCCAGCAACGCCACCGTCAGAGTGTTTCCTACTTCCACCTGGCACAAGTGGTTGTTGTCTATAGTCTCTGGGGTACTGGAGCCACACAGCTTTCTGGCATATAATGACTGGTGGTAGCCATAGTTAGTGTCCACGGGCTCACCCTGACGGGGACAGTCAGCCCTTACATGGCCAGGATCATGGCACCGCCAGCAGACTATCGGAGCCAGATCCGTAGGGGGTGCATCCCAGGCAGGCTTTGTTGGCACAAGTCGCCGGGCCTGGGGTGGAGATTTCCAGGGTTTGACTGCCCCCCCGCTCCCAAAAGAACTTAGTAGCCTCATAGTGTTTCACCAGGTCCACCATCTCAAGGGCATTACCAGGAGACACCTGGCTGATCCAGTGCTGGAGAGGGTATGGCAAAGCCCTCCAGAATACATCAGCCAACAGCCAACAGATGGTCCAGCATAGCAGTGGAACTCAGCACGTAAGGCTGCAGCCATTTTTGCAAGAGGTGTAATAGATCATAATACTAATGTCTGGCGGGTTCAGCCGGGTTAAACTCCCACTGATGCACCCGCTGGGCCCGGACCAACACATTCACCCCCAGTCTTGCCAGAATCTCACCCTTTCCTGTTCGGTAATCGGCCGCTTGATCGTCCGCTAAGTCGAAATACACCTGCTGGGGTCCAGATGCCAGAAACGGAGCGACGACCTCAGCCCATTGATCTCAGGGTAGCTTCTCCTTCACGGCCACTTTTTCGAACACCGCCAGATAGGTTTCGACGTCATCCGAGGGGGTCATCTTGGGGATCGCCGTGTGGACCGCTTTCCGGGCATCGTGGACGCTCTGGGATGCTCCTGCCGTCTGTAAAGCCATCACATGTTGTAACAGCAGCTGGTTTGTTTCTTGCTGCTGCTTATTAGCCTTCCGCTGCTGCAAGTTAGCCTCCACGAGGGCTTTCATGACAGCTTCCATTTTGTTGAGGGACACGGTTTTTAATCTCGCTGGTTTGATGTAAGACCTACAACCGTGCCCGGAAAAAAACTAAAATATTTTGGCCTTCACGCCGGCGTCACTGCGCTTGCACGCATCCTCCACCAATTATGGGGTTTCGCTCTGGTAGATAGGGTAAGCGGACACAGTACAGAGGCAAAACTTCAACTCAAACTTCAGTGTTTATTCACACTTGCGGCAGTTGCATAAAACAACACATCACTTTGCATTCTTTGGTGTTAATTCACACACAAATGGAAAGTTAAATTTGCACAAGTCATCTTGTTGGCAGTTCTGCCTCCAGTAGTCCATAGCAGGCTTTAGGGGGCCTGTTTCCCCTGCACATGGGTCTCAGCCCTCCAGTCCGGCACAAAACCTCAGATCCCAACACAGAGACTCAGCTGCTGAGCCCAGCTGCCTATTTAAGAACAGCCAGGTGCTGCCAAAACCCGGACCGGCACTTAAACTCATGTCAGGTATTTGACCTCACCTTGCTGGAAGCCAGCCCAGACGCACATGTTGGGAGGAAAATACCTGCCTTCCCCGACAAAACCGCTTGCTGTGTCACAATATACATACATATACACACCCTCAGCATGTCTTTTCAATATGGAGAGGGTAATAAGCTGTTAACAGGCTTGTTTGCTAGTGGCTTCCCTCAAGTACAAAGGATCTAGAATGTTGAAAGTCAACATGCCAAACCTTTTTAAGGCCTCTTTCACACGAGCGAGTTTTCCATCCAAGCTTGATGCGTTTAGCAAACGCATACCATCCAGACTGAATCCTGACCCATTGATTTTAATGGATCTGTGCACATGAGCGTTGTTTTTCATGCATCATTTCTTCGTTCAGGAAAAATTGCAGCATGTTCTATATTCTGTGTTTTTCATGCACTTCTGGTTCTATAGAAATGAATGAGGCTTGCTTGAAAAACGGATTGCATCCGGATACAATCTGGATACAATGTGTTTTTTCACTGATGGTTGCTACAAGTTGTAGTTTGTAATTCTTATTTTTTTTCACATGCGTGAAAAATGCATCAAAAACCGATTGCACACGCTTGAAAAACTGAAACAATGCATGCAATTCGCAGACAAGACTGACTGAACTTGTGTGCTAAACCATTAGCTTTTTCCTGAACAGATCCTGACATAATCTGTATCAGTCGTGTGAAAGGGGCCTAACCCTGTCATCTTCTACTGGATGACAATCAGGTCACCCTCATAGTGACTTGGGCAGATGAGGTGATGTTGGTGGTTTGGGCTGACTTTAATGTGTATGGGCATCTTTAGACATCTTATTGATCTTGCTAACAGTGGCGGAGTTGTGTACACATTTACTCTCATATGGAAAAAATGCGTGACCATTACTTCATTCAAACTCCTCCAGAATTGGGACTTGGAACTAGTGATGATCCTAGCCATAAGACATTTAAAACCTATCCTGTAAATAGTTGTCACAGTACATGTGTTTCATGGGACAACCCCTCTAACAGCTCATGCTAAAAAGGGAAGAAACTGTCAAACATGGCATTTACCATGGCTGATCAGAGCAGGTCTCTGCCATGTGTCTCATGTCCCTCTGGTGCTTTCAGATTGCACTCAACCTTGAATACTCAATCAACCCTATGCCCCATTGTACTGCCATTCTTGTGGCCCCTTTTCAGCCTCCGAATACAGCTCTGCTTTTCTTTTTGTCCCATGTTCTGGCTCCCACGCCCCCCTCAGCATGTCCCTACCTACTAAGCACATGCTTTCTCCTACTCCTCTATATGAGTCCCACTGCCTCTCCTTTCCTATTCACCTGCGCCTATTAGTCCCTTTCAAATGGTAGTAAATTTGCATTTGCTTCCCCTTGGGGCAGCACTGTTAGAGGCATTGTAAATTTAAAAAAAGGGAAATTTTGCCCTGGCCCAACCGGCCTATTGGGAGTCCACCTGGTAGAGCCGATGTCCAATTTACCTCTGCTTCCCATTAAGTTAGCCAAAGCTTCTGTTGATGTAAGATTAGAGCATTACTTACTGATGAAGGGACCAAGTGAAGTCCCGAAACGCGTTTAAGGAGTACGGAGGATTATTGCCAATAGAGCAATAGCAACATACAAAGAGGGACCTGGAAGTAGAAGCACTCCCCTAACATCATTTTCACTCTCAAACCGGCCTGGCAGATCCCGATCACGTGACCAACACTAGGTCACGTGCACACCTAACAACAGACGCGCGCGCTTGGATACCACGTGGGACGCCGACAGCCGGAGAACAGAGCTGCAAGCAACATCTGGTTGGAGCACCGACGGAAGACATCACCGCGTGGTGGGTAAGTGATCTCTGAACCCAAGACAGTACGGGACGCCGTACCAAGGTCCAGAACACCAATTCCCCCACAGGTTGTTGTTTCTTTCCTCCACAAGCATAAGCTTCACATCGTATACTATACAGGATAGTGCTTTTTCATCCATTTTTTCTTTTAGCGCTACCTTATATAAGCTAAAGTCCCACAAGGGACCATACTGTGTATGACTATATTTTACAAGACTTGACAACTTCTTTTTATCGCAACCTATACATCTATCTATTTATAAAGGGACATAGACTGATCACCAACTGCTGGGATAGGATATTATATCCATAGAAGCCCACCAGAAAAAAATCCAACACATGGTCAATAGCACCAGTAGTACATCTTATTGACTTTTCCAACTTTTTTCATCCTGGAAAAGTATATTATTATTTTTCACAGATTTTTATTCCTTATTTCTATGTCCTAACATTTTTTATCACCTTTTTTATCACCTTTTCCCCACCACTCTATATACCATTTATCCTAACGGACTAGACACCACTAATTTTCCCACACGGATCCATCCTAAAAAACTGGTACCAGCCACCCCTTATCTGGCACCCACCACAAGTGCCCAGATTCCCCCACTCACTCACCTATGCTATAAAAATCCCTACCTTATTTTTAAACTAGTATTTTAAATAAAACTACCATTATTAATCCAATTTATGAGTGTGCCTGCTATCTCCTTATTTTAAACTCTCTTTCTTTGACTGGGTGAGTCAAACCAGCAGTTCAGCACCTCAGCCATTCTATTGAACAGTTGAGCTGCCTTATCTCTCTTTTTTTCAAAGATTAGAGCATTACTGCCATTGACACAATGACTTATCTAAAGCAGAACTCTCTTCTCCCTTTCAATCAGCATTTTCTAGGAACGTCAAGTCTACTGTACACTTTTGTGTCATCAGCAAATAAACCTTACCTACCAAACTTTCGCCGATGTCGCAAACATATTAAAAATAGGACCCAGAACAGACCCTTGTGGTCTCCGCTAGTCTCCAGTCTCTCTTCAAAATGCAGACCATTAACTACAACACTGTGATATATATCCTTAAAGTAGTATTTCCATCTCAAACATTGGATAGGATATACCATCAATGTCAAATAGGTGCAGATTCCCCCCCCTGGGACCCACTCCTATCTCCAGAACAGGCCCCCTTAAGTGATGAAGAGCACACTGCGCAAGCGTATCCATCCTCTATTCACCACTATAGGAGTACTGAAAACAGCCAAGCACTGGCTTGGCTATTTCTGGAAGTCCCATAGTGGTGAAGGAAGTGCACTCTCCATTCACCAACATGGGACTTCTGAAAATAGCTGAGTGTGTTTGGTTTTCTATTTTCAGGACTCCCATAGCAGTGAATGGAGAGCACGCTGTGCATGTGTAGTGTGCTCTCCACTTCAGGGGGCCCCATGCTGAAACAGGAATGGGTCCCAAAGGAAGCCAATGACTGATATAAGTGGTGATATGTCTCTAAGCCACGTGTAACCCAGCAGGGGACACATCACTGCTGAGGCCAGTCATTGGGTGCAGTGAAACACTTGACCCTGCCCATCCAGAAGTTACAAGGTAGAGACCGGAAGACCATAGAAACAAGTCAGGGACCCCTGTAGGACGCAGGTGAGTATTGTTATCCCAATGGTACAACAGTCTGGGCTTCAAGTTAGAAAAAATTTTGAAAGTTGGAAAACCCCTTTAAACACCCCAATAATATTAGCAAAGAAGTAACTGTAACTATTAATTTCTGAGGTAAAGAAAACTGTGAAATTCAGTTTCGTATAAACACATCACCTGAAATGTAATTTGCTGCAGTGTTACAGAGGATCCTAAAAGTTTGGGTGAGGTTGGAGTTTCTCATCCACCTGGAATGTAAAGCGTCAGACTTGGCATCACACTCTCGTACACACAAGAATAATTATAACAAGTTAATTGCTGGTTAAAATACTTGAGGCATGTCTCAGAGAAAATATACTTCTTAAATTATCATGTGCTGAACAATGTCCAAATCCCTTAAAATGTTCCCTTTATGTATTTTAAAACAGAAGGAAGTGCACAGTTACATCATGGATTCTTGTGCTCTAGCTAGGATAATCATACTCTTATATTTCTTTATTAGTGTAGCTGATTTCTTTCTTATTTTACCAAGCCATATAGTTCACTTACAGGGGTTATCCCACACAAATTACAAACCGGATTCCAAAAAAGTTGGGACACTAAACAAATTGTGAATAAAAACTGAATGCAATGATGTGGAGATGGCAAATGTCAATATTTTATTTGTAATAGAACGTAGATGACAGATCAAACGTTTAATCCGAGTAAATGTATCATTTTAAAGGAAAAATACGTTGATTCAAAATTTCACGGTGTCAACAAATCCCCAAAAAGTTGGGACAAGTAGCAATAAGAGGCTGGAAAAAGTAAATTTGAGCATAACGAAGAGCTGGAAGACCAATTAACACTAATTAGGTCAATTGGCAACATGATTGGGTATAAAAAGAGTTTCTCAGAGTGGCAGTGTCTCTCAGAAGCCAATATGGGTAGAGGATCACCAATTCCCACAATGTTGCGCAGAAAGATAGTGGAGCAATATCAGAAAGGTGTTACCCAGCGAAAAATTGCATAGACTTTGCATCTATCATCATCAACTGTGCATAACATCATCCGAAGATTCAGAGAATCTGGAACAATCTCTGTACGTAAGGGTCAAGGCCGTAAAACCATACTGGATGCCCGTGATCTCCGGACCCTTAAACGACACTGCACCACAAACAGGAATGCTACTGTAAAGGATTCACAGAATGGGCTCAGGAATACTTCCAGAAATCATTGTCAGTGAACACAATCCACCGTGCCATCCGCCGTTGCCACCTGAAACTCTACAGTGCAAAGAAGAAGCCATTTCTAAGCAAGATCCACAAGCTCAGGCGTTTTCACTGGGCCAGGGATCATTTAAAATGGAGTATGGCAAAATGGAAGACTGTTCTGTGGTCAGACGAGTCACGATTCGAAGTTCTTTTTGGAAATCTGGGACGCCATGTCATCCGGACCAAAGAGGACAAGGACAACCCAAGTTGTTATCAACGCTCAGTTCAGAAGCCTGCATCTCTGATGGTATGGAGTTGCATGAGTGCGTGTGGCATGGGCAGCTTGCATGTCTGTAAAGGCAAAATCAATGCAGAAAAATATATTCAGGTTCTAGAACAACATATGCTCCCATCCAGACGTCATCTCTTTCAGGGAAGACCCTGCATTTTTCAACAAGATAATGCCAGACCACATTCTGCATCAATCACAACATCATGGCTGCGTAGGAGAAGGATCTGGGTACTGAAATGGCCAGTCTGCAGTCCAGATCTTTCACCTATAGAGAACATTTGGCGCATCATAAAGAGGAAGGTGCAACAAAGAAGGCCCAAGACGATTGAACAGTTAGAGGCCTGTATTAGACAAGAATGGGAGAGCATTCCTATTTCTAAACTTGAGAAACTGGTCTCCTCGGTCCCCAGACGTCTGTTGAGTGTTGTAAGAAGAAGGGGAGATGCCACACAGTGGTGAAAATGGCCTTGTCCCAACTTTTTTGGGATTTGTTGACACCATGAGATTCTGATTCAACATATTTTCCCCTTAAAATGGTACATTTTCTCAGTTTAAACTTTTGTTCCGTGATTTATGTTCTATTCTGAATAAAATATTAGAAGTTGTCACCTCCAAATCATTGCATTCAGTTTTTATTCACGATTTGTATAGTGTCCCAACTTTTTGGGAATCCGGTTTGTATTCATCTCCTATCACTGATCTGATATTTATCAGCTATTCTGTGGATAGGTTGTAAATACATTTCATGGGTTAACCTCTTTAAGTGAGTTTTGGTTTGAGAACCTGTTTTTCAGAACTATTGATAACCTATGCACAGGATGGGACATCAATACCTGTACACAACTATCTCCGGCAGTCCCATAGAGAGGAATGGAGTGGCAGTGTGTATGCCTGAGCTGCTATTGGGACCCCCGGTCTGGTGATTGTGTCATGGCCCAGGAGGAGCCTGAGCAGAGGATGAGGATAGTAGTAGTTCTGGCAGTAGCAATTTGTCACAGTGGCTATTCTCTCGCTACTGCTCCCTAGGACCGGAGCAGTGACAGGAGGGTGCACTCTTTCTTCCCTTGAGGCACAACCTGGTTCTTGGACTCCTGACTGATGGTAATTTGGGTGCCCATGATGTTAGGTCTTCATATGGGTGCAAGGTAGGGCATGTAGAGTGCAATGACCAGTGTATAGTGTAGCAGTCAGAAAACCAGGCAAGTGGTACAATAAATGTCTCTCTTTGAAAATAAGAGTTGTACCACATCCATTTATAACAGACACAGTTCCAACTGCACACAGTGTAATTCTCTCCCAGATAACAATGTATGGGAGTTATGGCCCTCTTTCCTCTCTATCTTGCTAAGGTCTCTCTCAGTGGAATCTATAGCTGGCAACAGTACTTTGACAATAATGGCTGTAGTGTCCACTGTGGAATACAGGGTTTTGAAGGCATGTCTGGCCAGAGCATGTGCAAGGGTGAAATGTGTCTTAATGGTGTCTTTCACTGCAGTAAAGTCTGAATTGCTATAGTAGCAGGTTACCTTGTTGACTCCTATGCTTGTCCATACATAATACAAGTACTCCTTTATCTTCCTATTTCTGTTATCTTGCAGTAAATCTCACAGAGATCTGTCAGTCTCTAGGCCTACAGAGAAGGAGCATAGCTCACTGCTTCCTTCCTCTCTGAACTCTCCCTAGAACTCTCTAGGGCTAGGGATGGAGCCAACCACCACCTAACAACCTGCAAGGGCTGAAGCAGGATTATCAACCTTGGCTATGCCATCCATACATGGCTATGCTGAGTATAATACAAAACATTGCAATACATAACATTACAACACATTTGCAGATACCCCCTGCTTTGGGGTATTGCAATTGGTGGGTATCCCAGCAGTCAGACCCCCATTAATATAACAGTTATTCCCTATCCAGTGTTTAGGGTATAACTTCTTCTAACCAGAATACCCCTTTCATTCTATAAATCAGTCAAGCTCACAATAATTATGCAGTGACCCAGAGGGCCACTTCAAAGGGCTAACATTTGCAATTAAAGGGGTTGTGCAGCTGGTACATTTTGATAGGATAGGTCATCAATAGCTGATCTGTGGGGTCCAACTCCCAGCAACCCCACTAATGAGCTGTTTGAAGGGTAGACCATGCTCGTGCAAGTGCTGCTTCCTCTTCTAGGTCCCGGGGGCGCAGTAATATTGTATGCACTCCTCTGGTACCTGAATACAATCACACATCCTTTCAGGCAAGTCTAGAGTGTCTGTATATTGCATTGATACAATTTTGGCTGTGGATCAGAGTACAGTCTGTGCAGGAACAATGTGTCACCATGCAGTATGTGTCTATAACAGCATCAGACTGTTTAGAAGTTCTTTTGACTCTATACTGGAAAGCCAAAATGAATTTAGCAGTCGTATATTCACAAGGCTTCCACAAATATTTGGAAATAAATGGTTAAGTCACGCCAGTTTGTTAAGGTTATCTCTGTCCAATAGGAAAATCTATTTGCTTGCAGAGGTGGCTCTGATTATAGGAGTGCTATTGGTCAGGTAACTGGTCACCTTGTATCTACTCTACGGTACATTGCACTCAGTGTTTGACGTCTTCCGAGCAAGCTATTTACAAAGCACCTCTCGGTCCTTCACATCATTGTCGTAGTACCTTGTATTTAGAATGTGGGGAATAGTTTTGTTGTTGATCCTTAATGTTACCAAAATATTGTGTACATTTCAAGTAGGTTACTACATGTTTAACCCTTTCAGGACATGTGTCCTTCACAGCCTAAATGCCTCCATTATGACCCAAAGTCCTGGAAGTGACTGTAGGTCTCAGAAGCAAACAAATGAACAGGATAACCTCTAAGCTAGAGCCATGTCATTCACATTGGTGGCTGGCAGGTAGCAGGACCACAATCAGGGTCATGGGCACACTCAATCAACATGTCGGAGAGTAACCATTGAGTTTCTCAAGAGAGTACGCTCAAGGAAAGTTTTTGTAGGAATCGATAAGGAGGAAAGGAAAACAGTCAATGTCACTGCACAACATGTTATTCACACTTCGTATATAAAGGCCAAATGTGCATATAGTGACAGTATCAAGCCTCACCTCTGAACATGTACTGTATAGGCAGTGCAGTATAGTATTGGGGTTTTTATCAGACTATAGCGTTAGTAGGTAACAAATTGGTTGACTTTTCTGAGTTCTGATTAGAAAAATGTTCCTTAGGTTATACTTACAAGTGGATTTTTTGCAATGTTTCCACTGCAGACTTTTTTCTCATGTTGGTGCTTCCTAAGACACACGACTTTTCTGCTAAGCCACCCCAGTTTTTGAGCAAGATTCAAAAGATGTCCAAAAAACATAATACATGTGGTATGTATGTCAGTAATTTGGTGCAAATTAAGCCAGAACTATGGTATTTAGCATAGTTAAATCTCCCCCATAGTGTTAAATTATAACATATCCACAGCAGTTCAGTACAATAAAGTAAATAATCTCTACAGTTTAACCCTTTAGGGTGTCTGGTATCTAGCTTGAGGATCCCAAAAGCCTCTTTATTAAATATTCTGGTTAGAGGACATAATCTCTATGCGACTGCCAGAGATAGCGGAGTACAGCACTTGGCTATCTCTGGCAGTATAATAGAGAATGAATGATGCTCAACCTGCTGCTCCATTCATTTTGTGTGTATGGTGAGTGGTGGGGTCCCAGTGGTCTACTCCCCACCAATCTAATAGTTATCCCCTATCCAGTGAATAGTTTGTACCTCAAATGAGCTAGAGCAAACGTTACAAGAAATACAAATATAGGTGCAACCTAGGGTAGGTATGTTCATATGCTGAGTTCTGACAAAGACAGCCAAATGGGAGCTCACCTGGTGTGGTTGTGCCGGCACTCGGAGACGCATCACAAATTGGTCCTGCTCATCTTCTATGTATGCCTCTGAAGCGGCTGATTAGCATACTGGGTGCCCCAGCACTGATCCAGAGTCTGATGACTGGAACCAGTTATACTAGCGCTCCCACTGCCCGGTTTGAAACGCCTAGCTCCAATGAAGTGAATGGGGCTGAGCGCGATACCAAGCACTGCCGCTATACAATGTACAATGTGCTAGGTGAGCTGTGAGAAAGCCAATGAGGCTCACGGGAGCTCCAGTGCCTTCTCAAACAGCTGATCAGCAGGAGGTCCCGGGTGTCGGATCCCCACCGACCAGATACTGATGACATATGGTTATCAGTTAGAAAATCTTGGAAAACCCTTTTAACTCATGATTGTCATGATTTTGTCACTGTTAAAATCAAGTTCTAGTTAAATGACAAAGGGCCCACACCGATCCAATGACACATCCAGACAATAAATTGCCTCACACTCAAGTCTCTGGTACACCGTAAGTACGTAAGTCAAACCAGTGGCAAGGGATGAACCAAGGCTCATGTTCTTATACACATCCTGATTATAGGCCCTTTGTATATGTGAATCGAAAAAGGTATTCTAAAGGGTCCCCCACTCATATTACTAGGACATTAACACTCCCATTGGCACCCACTCTCTCGCAGCCTAGATCCCCTGCTATGGACTCTTGCTCAACTTCTGTGGTCCAGGGCCCTTGTAGTCCTTCTCAACTGGATTATCCTGTTCATAGTAGTGCAGATCCACACAGAAGATCCCCTCAGGTTTGTTCTCTTACACCTAATAGCACTTTCCTCACTACACTAGGTAACCCAAGTTTTTATTTTGCAATTCTGAGGGACAGGATGCCAACTGCAAATTTACTCTAACGGTACTTTCACACTAAAGTTTTCCGGTATTGACTTCTGTCACAGGGGCTCAATACCGGAAAAAAACGCTGAATGGAAAGCATTCCGTTCAGTATGCATCAGGATGTCTTCAGTTCAGTCCCCCTTACGGTATTTGGCCGGAGAAAATACCGCAGCATGGAACACTTGCCGGAATGCCGGATCCGGCAATAAATGCTGGATCCGGTACCTAGTGTTCCAGAAAACCGGATACGGTTTCCCGATCTGCGCATGCGCAGACCTTTAAACATGTGAAAAAAAAAAATACCGAATCCGTTTTTCCAGATGACACCGGAGAGACGGATCCGGTATTTCAATGCATTTGTCAGCTGGATCCGGATCTGGAAACAAATGCTATCCATTTGCATACGGATTTCCGGATCTGGCAGGCAGTTCCGGCAACAGATCTGCCTGCTTTAATCCTCTAACGCAAGTGTGAAAGTACCCTTACTTGTGGTTTTAGTGAAGACATTCTGGCTGACTGCGCACCGCTCAATCTACCTCCCACATCCTTTTAATCTATACTCCAGTGTGCTGGCACCAAGAGCTACACAGGGCAACTCTCCACCGGGCCTGATGTGGAGGAGGATTCACTTATTACCATTCATCATTCACCTTTGCCATCACCCGATGAGCCATCGGCCTCTCAAGTCACTCACTTGGATGGCGTCTCTATTTCTCATCCTATGTAGTTACAGAAGCAGCGTAGCTTGCTGTGCTGCACTATTTGTGTAGTTCCCATTCACTGCAATAGGAGCTAGGGAAACAGCGGAGCGCCGGCCCGCTCAGCGGTTCCTGTAAGCCTGGCCACCTAGCGCCATCACTAAGCCTCATCTGTCCATGAAAACCACCTTCTGCTAGTTTGGACCCACCTAAAAAATGTGGTCAATTAAATTTTTTTACATTTTTTTACATTTTAAGTTCCTAATCTGCCCCAGTGAAGAGTTTAATCATTGCTTTGCTGGAATAGTGTGTACTATTCCAGCAAAGCAATGATTAAACTCTTCACTAGTTTTGAGTTCTACTGTTATGCTATTTATAATGTACTAATTAAGATATCGTATATATTTTGTTAATATTTTTGTTGGAATCAAATGAAACTTTCCATCTGTGAATGCAATGATGATATATGTAAGTGATTACAATTTTAAAGAGAAAGGGTACATTTATTGGGGAAACTGTACAGTTGAAAGGAGGCTCTAGTACCCTGTTGGACCGCCACTAGCCTGGATACAAAGATGAGATACAGTTGGGCATGGAGGCATACAGGTTCCGTATAGTATCATGTGGTACATTTCCCCAAAGATGTTGCAGCTGAGCCTGTAGATCCTGCACACTTGTAGGGCGCTGAAGCTGGTGTCTCAACTGGTCCCATAAATGTTCCATTAGTGATAAAGCTGGCAACGGGGAAGGCCAAAGAAGGGTTTCAAACTGGTGGAGACATTCCTCATTAACCCTTGATGTGTGTGTGTGCATCATCCTGCTAAAAAATGCCAGTTGGAAGCCCTTTCATGAGAGGCAACACATGTGGCCGCAGGATGTCCTGCACATATCACTGAGTTGTTAGGGTCTCTTGTATCACTGCTAGGGATGCCTGCTGTATGCCATGACTTCCCATATCATTGCACCAGCAGTTGGAGTAGATTCTCTTCACAGCAAAGACTGCAGCGCTTACCATGGGGCCTGCATACTTGAACCTGACCTTCATCAGATTTAAAACTGAATCTGGATTTGTCACTAAAGGTTCCAGTCCATTGCAGTCTGTGTTTCTTGTTCATGACACCACTGCAAACAAAGGAGATGGTGGCAGGTTGTCAATAGCAAGACATGTAATGGACACCATGACACCAAATTTCCTTCTGTTAAATGCCTATAAATAGTCCAGGTGAACTCAGGGGTGCCACCTGTGCCTGGATGGTGGACAAAGAAACTGTCAGAACTGTTCATGCTTGTCAGCTGATCAAATGATCCTCTCTATTGTTGGTCTGTCGCTGCCAGAGCCTGGTTGCCATGTATGTGTGCCCTCATGTAACCACTGTTCCCAACACCTTCTAAAAGCTAGGTCAGAGTGGCCTAGATGGCAGACAATTTGTCAAGTGATGCGCCCCCTCTCAAAGTTTCTCAACTGGGCAAAATGAGTGCAATGTAAAAGCATGTCTCGTAGTCAGCGATCTCTCACCAAGAGGTACACTACCCAAAAGATCCTCTGAGAACTTTTTCATAGGGCAGAGGGGGAAGCACTTGTATGCCCTCTTGTGGCAAGACCCAGTGTCTAATCATACCACACCTGTAATCATTTAAATATCTGCCTGTGATATATATATATATATTTTTTTTTTTTTACTCAAACAAATAAGTCAAAAATATTAGACCTGTTCATTTATTTATTGAGGCAAAAGATCCAACATAATATCTGTAAGTGGCATAAGTATGTGAACCATTGCTTTCAGTATCTGGTGCAATCTCCTTTTTCCCCCTTTGTGTAGCAATAACTGCAACTAAACTTTTCTGATAATTGTTGAGGAACTTTAGTTCATTCCTCTGTACAAAACAGCTTCAACTCTGTTATGTCGGTATGTTTCCTCCCATGAGCTGCTCGGTTCAGGTCCTCCCACAACATTTCTATTTGATTAAGGTTAGGACTTTGACTTGGCCGTTCCAAAATTTTATTTTTACTCATTTTTAACCATTCTTTGGAAGAATGACCTGTATGCTTGGGGTCATTGTCTTGCTGCATGATCCACATTCTCTTGATATTTAGTTCACGGACAGATAGAAACGTAGAAACATAGAATGTGTCGGCAGAAAAGAACCATTTGGCCCATCTAGTCTGCCCAATATACTGAATACTATGGATAGCCCCTGGCCCTATCTTATATGAAGGATGGCCTTATGCCTATCCCATGCATGCTTAAACTCCTTCACTGTATTTGCAGCTACCACTTCTGCAGAAAGGCTATTCCATGCATCCACTACTCAATTTGTCAAGTGATGTTGTTACATTTTCCTTTAGAGTTTGCTGGTATAATTCAGGATTCATTGTTCTATCAATAATGGCAAGCAATCCTGGCACAGATGCAGCAAAGCAGGCCCAAAGAATAATACTGCCACCTCTGTATTTCACAGATAGGATGAGGTTTGATGCTGGAATGCAGTGTTTTCTTTCTCCAAACATAACATTTTTCATTTCTACCAAAAAGTTCCAATAGCCTTCTGACTTGTTCAGGTAAACTTTAACGAACTGTAAATGGGCAGCAATGTTCCTTTGGAACGCAGAGACGTTATCCTTGCAATGGAATCCTGCCATGCACATTGTTGCTCAGTGTCATCCTGATGGGGGACTCATGAACATTAACATTGACTAACATAAGATAGGCCTTTAGTTGCTAAAGGCCCGTTGACGCCGGGCATGTCACGTGACCAGGAAGTGCGGGGTATTTAAACAGGAAATCTGCTGGTCACAGATTGCCTGTGAATGGTGTATATACCTTATCAGCGCTTTAGATTGTGGATTGTTCTGACCTTCTGGCTTTGGCTACTCCTTTTGACTGCGATTCTTGGATTCTGATTAGGCTTTTCTGCATCTTCTGGTTTGATCCTGGCTTGGTTCTTGGACTCTTTTCTGCCTGATGTGTTTGGACCTGGACTTAACCATTTGTATATGAACTTGCCTTGGTATTGTTTAGTGATCTGCTTTCTGATTTGGCTTTATTGTTCTTTCTTGGTTTTGATCCGGTACATTTGACTCTGAGTACTTTGTTCTGGGTTTTTCTCAGTATTTGTGTGCCTGCCTGTCCCTTTATTTATTCTTTTTCTCTGCTTTTCCCTGGTAAGCCCCAGTATGTAAATAAGCAGGGACTGTCAACCAGTTGTGGTTTGCCACATAAGGCGGTCATGCAAGTAGGCAGGGACAGAGGTGCAGGTGGAATTTAGGGTTCAATTGTTCCCCTCGTGACAGTTCCTTTGTAACCTTGCAATTACACACCTTGCTCTTGGCATGATCTTTGTTGGTCAATCACTCCTGGTCTGGGTAGTAATGGTCTTGAATTTCCTCCATTTGTACATAATCTATCTGACTACGGATTAGTGGAGTCCAAACTGTTTAGAGATGGTTTTGCAACCTTTTCCAGCCTGATGAGTGTGACGATCCTTACTCTTGGGTCACGTCACAGGCGGGAATTATATTAGCAAGCTCATCAATTTACCACATAAATTCCAGCCCACCTATTCTAGATGACGGAATTATTCTAAATGACTCCTTTAGATTTCTAACACGGCAATATTTCCTATCGCAATTGCCACCACCATATATACTATTATGCAATAGCGGCCTATATTCACTGATTCTCTCAACCCAAACTAAACACCGTAACACCAGTCATCTATATGGGACCTAAAATCCCCTGAATCACTGCTGGTAACGTTATTCCCTTCGGAAGAGCAAGTTCTATAACACAACAAGGAAGAGACTTATACATTTTAAAATTTAATACACAATAGTGCAGTACAATACAAAAAGAAATTGTCAGATAAAAACAAATATATACATACAATAATGATGCTGTAGACAGATAAAATAAAATGGATAAAATACAGAGTATTAGCTTACTGAGATGCAGCAATAATATTCCAGCTGTGGGGACAGCAGAGAATAGTGGCAGTCACTTCAAACTATATGGATTCCCAAATGGCTAACATAAACTGTTCCCAACCACCCATTTTCATCCCCCCTTAGCAAAGGGGTGGGCTGTGAAGGAACCTCCCTCTCGGTCCAGACTTCAGGGAAGTCTGACATTATTCAGGTTTTTGCCACACCTTCCCGAAAGGTCAAACATCCAGTCCTTTGCTCTTGTGGATATTGCGTCAAGCCACTGTGTTCCAATTTTGTTTCTAGTTCCAAGTAATTAAATTCACAGGCTACCACCCTTAAAACTTAGCTTTTAATGTTAATCTAAAATATACACAAAAGACCCTCCAACATAGAACAAAATAATGAACAAACATAAAAAAATGGAGCAATAGAGCTGGGTTAGTACTTGATAGGGTTAGTGTTACAGTTGTTACAGTTACACTCTGGCTGATACTTTGTTGCAACTATGTATTTTGGTTATTTAAGACATGAAAGCCGGGTCATTTGGTACTTGCCCGATTTGAACAGTGATACCCCAGATTGCTATGCCATGGAGCCCATTCGGATAATAAAGGACTATGTGAAAGTAAAGACTTTGGCTCCATGGCGATTCTACTGTATTCGTGTAGTCCGAGTGCCATTTACCTAATAATATGCACTCAGACCGGAGCTATCTGGGGATGTGTTACATGTCTATGTTTACTGTAATGGTTGTGACATTGTATGTTGGAGTAGTGATTTCTGTCCTATTGTCTCCATGTGTGTATTGGCAATCTCCCTTTGTCCTGAGAGATAATTGAATTACTCCTCGGTTGTCTCCGGGGCAGAGAGGAGAAAACCAGAATGCATTGTGGGGATGTATTGTGTCTGTGTGTCCTGAACTGTTGTTTATCTGTCCTGTGTCACAGTCTTCCATCTGGTCCCCTAGGGGAATGTCCACCAGATGGGGACTTGCATAAATACGGGCGGGTAGCCCTCAGTAAAGAGAGATTCTGCTTCTTACCCTCAATTCGTGCTTTGACTCATTTTGTAGAGCATCACTAATCACTAGCCCTTGCAAGAGCTCTCTGGATTTCATCTACACCTACAGGAGCATGGATGACTGCTAAAAGGAACCTAACAGCGCTCTCTAGAATTCGGGAACAAAGACATCTAAGCGGTCCAACCCTCAGCCAGCCTGAGGCAACCGTAACAATTGGTGGCACAGCTGTGGGATAGTCCTTTATTTCCCAGGAGAGTAGCTGAACGGATGGAAAGTACTTATGACAAGCTGAAACGGGCTACCTTAAAAGATTTGTTGGAGAGCCGTGAAGGAATTGCCAGCAACCGGCCCAGGAGAGAGCTGATTGCGGAGTTAACCGAGCTGGACCGGAATTGTACCATGGCAGAGGCATCATCACCCGGGGAGGATGAGGCCACCCGAATGGTAAAAGCCAGGATGCTGAGGTACGGACCAAATATCTCAGAGGAGAGGATTGCCGCACTATATACTGAAGCAGCCAAAGAGATACAGGATCGGAGGGACCATGAGTACCGTATGTATACGACACCGCCCCCTGTTGTACCCACAGTAATGACAACTGTCCCCTCTAGTCCTGGGAAGAAAAAGATCCCTTATGCTGCGTTTAAACAATTTCAAGAGACTGAGGTATTGATGAATACCTGGCAGATTACGAAAGATTGTGTGCCCTACATAAAATAACCACCGACGATTGGATTACATTACTTACGGGTAAATTAACTGGTAGGGCTGCTGATGCCTTCCGGGATATGCCAGCTGAGGAAGTTACCCAATACATATGAATAAAAGAGGCATTGTTAAAAAGGTATGCTGTGACACCTGATACGTATCGCCAGCAGTTCAGAGAAATGGCCAAGAAACGCAGCGATACACACACAGAATTGGCCAACCGATTGCACCGAGCTGCTAATCATTGGATTACGGGCAGTCAAGCGGTTACCGCTGAGGAAATGTTACAATTATTTCTGCTAGAACATTTTTACAAAGGATTGGAGCCAAAATTATTACTATGGTTGTTGGACAAGCAACCCACCACGCTCAAGACAGCTGCCCATCTCGCTGACGAATACGCAGATCGGGTACTACACGAACTTCCAAGCTCCAGACCCACGGGATACTTACAGACCACCTCCTCGCAATGAATTTCGGGCTCCAATTCCACCAGGCCCCACCAGGTACCAGAGACCAGTTAATACCAGTTATGACAGAGCCAGAGGAACCTGTCACAACTGCCACGAACCAGGATATTATGCCAGGCAGTGTCCACTCAACACAGAACGCCCCTACTGAAACCGACCAAAGCCACAAACCACTGCTGTACCAGCTCGCCACCCTAGTGCCATGTGTGTGTCATCACCCTCCACTCCAGAGGAATACCTAGGGTAACTCCATGAGGCCAACCCTATCTACGCAGCATCAGATGACAACCGTCAACACCACAGACAGCAAGTACAATTAGAAGGGCGGTCAGTGGAAGGACTACGTGATACTGGCGCCACCATCACGCTTGTTAAAGGCAGTCTTATTCCGGCTCACAAAAGGTCTGGGCAAACTGTGGCTGTTCGAGTGGCAGGAGGAGCAGTATACCGGGTACCCACAGCTCGAGTACATTTGAATTGGGGTGCAGGGGAGGGTCAAGTGAATGTGGGCATTATGGACAATTTACCAGCGGAAGTTTTATTGGGAAATGACTTGGGGGCCGATGACATCTGCCTATGCCCCCTCCTATAGTGCAACAGCCCATCCTGTAACCACCCGGTCGCAAGCCAGGACTGAGAGAGAACCTTCACCAGTGCGGGAGCCACAGGTAGGACAAACTCCCACCCTGACTTTCCCTCAGCCCCCAGTCCAATGGGATACTCTTGAGACATTTGAAGCTGAGACTAAGACTGAATCACAGAATTGCAGTGGCCAATATGGGGGAACTGCTCAAACCCCAAACACTGTAGCGTGTTTCTCATTGGGCGAGCAGTCCCACCGCATGTGAACCACAGAAATATCGTGGCAAATATGGGGGAGCTGCTCAAACCCCAAACACTGTAGCGTGTTTCTCATTGGGGGAGCAGTCCCACCGCATGTGGACCGCAGCAAACGACCATCCCGAGCAATTAATGCGTACAAAGGAGGATGCCAGCGCGGTCCACATGCACCACAAAAGCATCCTACACAGACCAGAGCATTGTGCGGATGAAAATACAATTATATAAATCACTGAAGAAAATGCACCAAACGGATATGCCACTGACTATACTAGCTGGTCATACAAGCAGATATTAAAAGCTGAGACTTTTGCCAATATATTCCTGTCAGGAAAATATCGGAGCACATCATGCACCCCTTGCCATGCTGAGTAACCGTGACGTGGTGCATAATGGGCTCTGATATTTTCCTGACACTTTGACACTACCTATGTCATCGCCAGCTGTCACGATGAAAGGCTACGGAAAACTTTCCATATAAATATGCTCAAGGAGTACAATGAGAGACCTGAGGAAGTGACTGCAATATGTAGTCCAGCACATGAAGACCCTGATAATCTTCCCATACCTGATCTCTTAAATAGGAAACTGCACCCCAACATACTCAGCCAAGTGCAGATGGGAGAAAAGTTAAGTACCGTTGAGAAGGGCCAGTTAAGTGACATGCTATACCAAAAGAGGTTTACCTTTTCCCAAGACCCAGGGTATACACTCCTCACCACCCATCAGGTGGACACCCCAGGTCAGATGCCCCTTCGCCAGGCCCCTTACCGAATCCCTGAGGCAGTTAGAGATGGGATGAAAATGGAAATATCTGAAATGCTATGATTAGGAGTAATTGAGTCCTCCGACAGTCCCTGGGCTTCCCCAGTAGTGTTGGTACCAAAAAAGGACGGTACCACTAGATTTTGCGTAGTATATAGAAAGCTAAATGACAAAACGGTTACTGATGCATACACAATGCCCTGGGTAGATGAGTTGCTCGATCGCATAGCCAGAGGGAATTACTTAACTACCATTGACCTCTGCAAAGGTTATTGGCAGATCCTTCTGGCCAAGGAGGCTGTCCCCAAGTCGGCCTTCGTCACCCCGTTTGGCTTGTACCAATTTTTAAGGTCATGCCATTCGGGATGAAGAATGCCCCAGCTACGTTCCAGCGCTTGGTAGACAGACTCCTTGATGGCTTCCAGGATTTTGCTTGCGCATACCTGTATGACATAGCGATTTACAGTGAGTCCTGGGAGGTACACTTAACTCAGGTAGGAACTGTTCTGGGTCAGATCCGGGCCGCTGGCCTGACTCTGAAGCCAGAAAAATGCCATTTTGGGATGGCTGAAGTGCAGTACCTGAGACATAGAGTGGGATGCGGTAAACAACGCCCTGAACCAGCGAAAAAAGAAGCGGTCGCTAACTGGCCAATCCCACTTACTAAGTCACAGGTACTGGCATTTCTGGGCACTGCAGGGTATTACAGACGGTTTGTACCAGAATATAGCACCATTGCAAAACCCCTGACTGATTTGACGAAAAAGAACCTCCCCAGACAAGTCCTGTGGTCTCCCCACTGTGAAGAAGCCTTTCAAGCTCTAAAAAAGGCTCTTGTGAATGCTCCTATTTTGGCTGCCCCAGTCCCTAACAAACGCTTTATTGTCCACACAGACGCTTCCATGTTCGGGCTGGGGGCAGTTCTAAGCCAAGTCGGAGAGGACGGGGGGAGCATCCTGTTGCCTACATCAGTAGAAAGCTCCTACCACAGGAGGTCAGTTATGCCACGGTGGAAAAGGAGTGTTTGGCCCTGGTGTGGGCCCTAAAGAGACTAAATGTCACAGATGGTGTTGCAGAAAACTGAAAGTTACAAATAAACATCCGACTGACTTGATCCCAAACTAAGGAACATATGGGTGAGCCCTATAAAACCCCTAGAGCTCTCCCTGACTACTATGCCCATGCAAAGATCTTTATGATAGACGATTGCATGCCCTCGTACCTAGACTGTGTGACACCTGAAAACCCTATAATAGTGAGGGGACACGACCACCGGCTCCCTGCACTTAATACGGGGGGAATCAGGGTCACCTAGAATCAAGCCAGAATGGAAACACAAATAAAGGAAAAAGACTTATCTGAGGAACCAGCAGTTGCAGCCTCTAGCAGTGAACACAATCCAGGAAGTAGTATAAACCACAAAGTGAGGCAGTATGGGAGGGAATATAAAGGGAGGCAATATAAAGGGAGGCAATCAGTGTAAATAGATGACAGCTGGGAGAAGGAAAAGAGATGACAGTGAAACCAAAACAAAGAACATCATGCAAGAGGTACAGAAGAACGTCTGCCAGAGCTTCTCAGAGAGCTGGCGGTGACACTAACCCCATACTTATATGATCAAGAATTTACACTCATCACAGACCATAATCCTCTCGTCTGGCTAAACCGTGTCTCCGGGGACAATGGTCGGTTATTGCGCTGGAGCCTGTCATTACCAGCTTTCAATTTTATTATTCAATACCGACCAGGAAAACAAAACGGTAATGCCGATGGTTTGTCCCGGCAGACTGATATCAGCCCAGAGTAAAGTTGTTCTGGACAGCCTCAAGTTGCCCCGAAAAGGGGTAAAACCGTGTCTGCCAGAGTGTTCCACAAGGGGGGAGCTATGTTACAGTTGTTACAGTTACACTCTGGCTGATACTTTGTTGCAACCATGTATTTTGGTTATTTAAGACATGAAAGCCGGGTCATTTGGTACTTGCCCGATTTGAACAGTGATACCCCAGATTGCTATGCCATAGGTTGTAACTCGGTTGTAACGAGTGGTTATTTCAGTCAACGTTGCTCTTCTATCAGCTTGAATCAGCCGGCCCATTCTCCTCTGACCTCTAGCATCCACAAGGCATTTTTGCCCACAGGACTGCCGCATACTGGATGTTTTTCCCTTTTCACACCATTCTTTGTAAACCCTAGAAATGGTTGTGCGTCAAAATCCCAGTAACTGAGCAGATTGTGAAATACTCAGACCGGCCCGTCTGGCACCAACAACCATGCCACGCTCAAAATTGCTTAAATCACCTTTCTTTCCCATTCTGACATTCAGTTTGGAGTTCAGGAGATTGTCTTGACCATGACCACACCCCTAAATGCATTGAAGCAACTGCCATGTGATTGGTTGACTAGATAATTGCATTAATGATAAATAGAACAGGTGTTCCTAATAATTCTTTAGGTGAGTGTATGTCCTGGGGGTATATGAGTATGAAGAAGCACTGTTGGTACTTGGAAAAGGTGACTAACATAGGTGAATTCCAGTTCTGCAATCTTATGAAAAACCAACGTCATTACAGACCAATCCAGTCCTTTACTCTTGTGGATATTGAGTCAAGCCACTGTGTTCCAGGTTTGTTTCTAGTAGTAGTACCAAGTAATGCCTGATATTTTTGGTACTACTGGCTATCTGTTACCACGTCCTGCCTTGTCTTTGATTACTGTGTTTGGTTACTGAACTGCTCTCCTGGTGACAAACCTTGACTATTTCCTGTTGAGTATGCTCTTGCTTTCTCTCTTGGTTACTGCATTTGGCCATGTGTCTCTGCTCAATGTTCCAACTTTCATGTCTTCTTTTTCCATCTCTCATGTTGCCTAGTTCGAACTCTCCAGTCTCCAGGCCACAGTGCCCCTGTCTTTATGCCTCAGCAACTCTGTCCATGGGCCCCAGAAACCCTGTCTCTAGGCCCCGCTCCCCTGTCTCCATTCCCCAGCTCCCTGTTCTCTGGGCTGCAGTTCCCCTGTCATCTGTCTCCAGTCCCCAGCTCTGAGCCACAACTCATCTATCTCCATGTCCCAGCTCATCTGTCTCCAGGTTGCAGAAACCCTGTCTCCAGATTCCACATCCTGTGTCCTGCAACCAGCCTGTGACCTGTGCCCAGACTAAGTGATGGACCATGTGATTGGAGCATGTGATCTGACGTCATCAAAGGTCCTTTAGCCCATAGTTCATCTTTTTAAAGAACTGAAGACCGGGAGAACTACGCGAACAAACGGAGAAGGTGAGTTAATTTTTTTATTTTTTTTAACCCTCAACTGATCACCTACTATGCATTCTGTCATCAGAATGCTATTATTTTCCCTTATAACCATGTTATAAGGGAAAATAATACAGTGTATAGACAGTCACCTAGCAACCGTGCGTGAAAATCGCACCGCATCCGCACTTGCTTGCGGATGCATGCGATTTTCACGCAACCCCATTCACTTCTATGGGGCCTGCGTTGCGTGAAAAACGCAGAATATAGAGCATGCTGCGATTTTCACGCAACGCATAAGTGATGCGTGAAAATCATCGCTCATCTGAACAGCCCCATTGAAATGAATGGGTCCAGATTCAGTGCGGGTGCAATGCGTTCACCTACCGCATTGCACCCGCGCGGAAATCTCGCCCGTGTGAACGCAGCCTAAGTCTCTGCCTTTGTGACCATCTGCCTGTGCTGTGACCACCGTCTGGGTGCTGCTCTGGGCGGTACTTCTAGTACTTGATTGCTGTTGCCTTTTGTCTTCTGGGCCTATTTCTGGTTGCTGCTCCCAGTGTCTCCTGGCATCACTTAAAAGGGGTTCTGCACTTTGTTTCAACTGATAATCTATCCTGTGGATAGATCATCAGCTTCTGATCGGCGGGGCTCCGACACCCGGGACCCCCACGCCGATCAGCTGTTTGAGAAGGCAGCGGCGCTGCAGCAGCGCCGCGGCCTTCTCACTGTTTACCTCAGGCCCAGTGACGTCACGACCAGTATCACTGGCCTGGGCTGGTCTAAACTCTGTTCCCTTGAATGGAGCTTAGCCCCGCCCAGGCCAATTGATACAAGTCGTGACGTCACTCGGCCTGCGGTAAACAGTGAGAAGGCCGCAGCGCTGCTGGAGCTCCGCTGCCTTCTCAAACAGCTGATCGGCGTGGGGGTCCCGGATGTCGGACCCACGCCGATCAGAAGCTGATGATCTAGCCACAGGATAGATCATCAGTTGAAACAAAGTGCAGAACCCCTTTAAGATCTGCAACTAACTACTACTCCCAGTATTTCCTAGGCTCTATGCCCATGCTCTGGATTCTCCCCGTGCTCTGGACTCAGTTATTACTCAATTCATAAACCTGCTACACCTCAACTTACAAACTGGCTTTACTACTCCATGATACTTCTTTGGCTCCTCCACGTCTTCCCTGTGTATCTCTGTTCTTCCTTATTACTCATTGATTGTTTATGTTCTCTCACCTTTCTGTTCTTTACTGCTGCACCCGCTACAGGATCCAGATTTCTTGTTAATGTTTCACTGTAACGAACTGAAATTCTGTAAGGTTCTGATATAGGCATCTATAAAATGTTTAGATACCCTGGACAGTGGCGTGCCCGGGGGTGCGGCCCGCCCCGGGTGCCGGCTCTCACGGGGGTGCCACTGCCAGGCCCAGAAGCAATGAGCGCTTGCATCAATACAGATAGAAGCGCTCATTGCTGAAGCGCTGACGCCCACATACTGCTGCGGTGCACGGGTTCCCTGCCCCGCCTCCGATCACCGCCATAGGCTTCAGGCCTAGTAGGCCTGAGGCCTATGCGGTAGTGAAATCCCAGCGCAGGCGCACGCTATGACGTCATCCCGTGCGCCTGTGCCGAGACTCAGCAGCACAGAGACGGGACTCTGCGAGCAAGCGCAGGTGAGTATTCAGCTTTTAGGTTTCTTTTTCTTTTTTATTTTATGTGCCAACTTTGGGGGACATGAGGGGGGTGCACACAGGAGGACATGTGGGGGGGGAAATATGGTGGGATACTGTGTGGGGGCAAATTATTATGGGAGGGATTACTAAGTGGGGGCAATAATTATGGGAGGGATTACTATGTGTGGGCAATAATTATGGGAGCAATTACTATGTGGGGAGCAAATTACTATATGGGCAATCTGGGGGAAACTACTGTGTGTGGGTCAGTGTGTGGGGAACTACTGAGTGGGGGCAGTGTGGGGGAAACTACTGTGTGGGGGACACTACTGTATGGGGAAAGTGTGGGGGACACTACTGTGTGGGGGCAGTGTGGGGGAAACTACTGTGTGGGGGACACTACTGTATGGGGAAAGTGTGGGGGACACTACTGTGTGGGGGCAGTTTGGGGGAAATTACTGTATGGGGGAAATTACTGTATGGGGGAAACTACTGTGTGGGGGCATTGTGGGGAAAACTACTGTATGGGGGCAGCGTGGGGAAAATTACTGTATGGGGCAGTGTGTGGGAGATTACTGTATGAGGCAGTGTGGTGGAAATTACTGTGTGGGGGAAACTACTGTGTGGGGGCAATGTCGGGGAACTACTGTATGGGGGAACTACTGTGTGGGGGGCAGTGTGGGGGGAACTACTGTATGGGGGAACTATTGTGTGGTGGGCAGTGTGGGGGAAACTACTGTGTGGGGGGAACTACTGTGTGGGGGCATTGTGGGGGGAACTACTGTGTGGGGGCAATGTCGGGGAACTACTGTATGGGGAACTACTGTGTGGGGGACAGTGTGGGGGGAACTACTGTATGGGGGAACTATTGTGTGGTGGGCAGTGTGGGGGAAACTACTGTGTGGGGGGAACTACTGTGTGGGGGCATTGTGGGGGGAACTACTGTGTGGGGGAAACTACTGTGTGGGGGAAACTACTGTATTGTGGGAACTACTGTGTGGGGGCAGTGTGGGGGAAACTACTGTGTGGGGGGCAGTGTGGGGGAAATTACTGTGGGGGGCAGTGTGGGGGAAACTTCTGTGTGGGGGGCAGTGTGGGGGAAATTACTGTACGGGGCAGTGTGGAGGAAATTACTGTGTGGGGAAACTACTGTGTGGGGGCAATGTCGGGGAACTACTGTATGGGGGAACTACTGTGTGGGGGGAACTACTGTGTGGGGGAACTATTGTGTGGTGGGCAGTGTGGGGGAAACTACTGTGTGGGGGGAACTACTGTGTGGGGGCATTGTGGGGGGAACTACTGTGTGGGGGAAACTACTGTGTGGGGGAAACTACTGTATTGGGGGAACTACTGTGTGGGGGCAGTGTGGGGGAAACTACTGTGAGGGGGGCAGTGTGGGGGAAATTACTGTGGGGGCAGTGTGGGGGAAATTACTGTACGGGGCAGTGTGGAGGAAATTACTGTATGGGGCAGTGTGGGGGAAACTATTGTGTGGGGGCAGTGTGGGGGAAATTACTGTGTGGGGGCAGTGTGGGGAAAACTACTGTGTAGGGCAGTGTGGGGGAAACTACTGTTTGGGGGAAATTACTGTTTGGGGGCAGTGTGGGGGAAACTACTGTGTGGGGGCATTGTGGGGGGAACTACTGTGTGGGGGAAACTACTGTGTGGGGGAAACTACTGTATTGTGGGAACTACTGTGTGGGGGCAGTGTGGGGGAAACTACTGTGTGGGGGCAGTGTGGGGGAAATTACTGTGGGGGGCAGTGTGGGGGAAACTTCTGTGTGGGGGGAAATTACTGTACGGGGCAGTGTGGAGGAAATTACTGTGTGGGGAAACTACTGTGTGGGGGCAATGTCGGGGAACTACTGTATGGGGGAACTACTGTGTGGGGGGAACTACTGTGTGGGGGAACTATTGTGTGGTGGGCAGTGTGGGGGAAACTACTGTGTGGGGGGAACTACTGTGTGGGGGCATTGTGGGGGGAACTACTGTGTGGGGGAAACTACTGTGTGGGGGAAACTACTGTATTGGGGGAACTACTGTGTGGGGGCAGTGTGGGGGAAACTACTGTGAGGGGGGCAGTGTGGGGGAAATTACTGTGGGGGCAGTGTGGGGGAAATTACTGTACGGGGCAGTGTGGAGGAAATTACTGTATGGGGCAGTGTGGGGGAAACTATTGTGTGGGGGCAGTGTGGGGGAAATTACTGTGTGGGGGCAGTGTGGGGAAAACTACTGTGTAGGGCAGTGTGGGGGAAACTACTGTGTGGGGGAAATTACTGTTTGGGGGCAGTGTGGGGGAAACTACTGTGTGGGGGCAGTGTGGGGGAAATTACTGTGTGGGGGAAATTACTGTATGGGGCAGTGTGGGGGAAGCTACTGTATGGGGCAGTGTGGGGGGAACTACTGTGTGGGGGCAATGTGGTGGAAATTACTGTGTGGGGAAAATTACTGTGTGGGGGCAGTGTGGGGGAAATTATTGTGTGGGGAAAATTACTGTATGGGGCAGTGTGGGGGAAATTACTGCGTGGGGAAATTTACTGTATGGGGCAGTGTGGGGCAAATTACTGTATGGGGCAGTGTTGGGGAAATTACTGTGTGGGGCAAATTACTGTGTGGGGGCATTGTGTGGGAAATTTCTGTGTGTGGGAAATTACTGTATGGGGCAGTGTGGGGGAAATTACTGTATGGGGGCAGTGTGGGGGAAATTACTGTATGGGGGCAGTGTGGGGGAAATTACTGTATGGGGCAGTGTGGGGGAAATTACTATATGGGGCAGTGTGGGGGAAATTACTGTATGGGGCAGTGTGGGGGAAATTACTATATGGGGCAGTGTGTGGGAAGTTACTGTGTGGGGCAAATTACTGTATGGGGGCAGTGTGGGGAAAATGACTGTGTGGGGCAAATTACTATATGGGGCAGAGTGTGGAAAATTACTGTGTGGGGCAAATTACTGTATGGGGCAGTGTGGGGGAGATTCCCGTAAGGGGGCAGTGTGGGGGAGATTACTGTATGGGGGCAATCTGGTGGAAATTACTGTGTGGGGCAAATTACTGTATGGGGCAAATTACTGTATGGGGCAGTGTGGGGGAAATTTCTATGGGGCAGAGTGGGGGAAATTACTATATGGGGGCAGCATGGGGGGCCGTGCTATTGGGGAAGAACTGTATTATATCTAATTCTATTATATCTGGGGACACTATACAGGGATTATTACCTGGAGTACAGTATAGGGTGTTATTATTACTGGGGGCACTCTACGGGACATTATAACTGCTGTGGACACTATAGGGACATTTGGGGTAATTTATCAAACTGGTGTAAAGTAGAACTGGTTTAGTTGCCCATAGCAGCCAGTCAGATTCCACCTTTCATATTTGACAGCTCTTTTGGAAATCCAGTTCTACTTTACACCAGTTTGATAAATGACTCCAATTATGTCTACTGAGGTCACTATTTTTTCAGCAGTATAGTACCTGGGGCATTGGGGGGCACAACGGGCACAGTATTGGGGGTGGCAGCAGGATGACACTGTTGATGGAAAAACTGAGAAATCTAACGTGTCTGTGTTACAAACTCTGTAGAGACGAGATGCGGCTGAAAGAATTTGTCATGGCGGTCTAATGAAGGAGAAGAGGAAAGAGAAGGTCTACATGACAGGAGATGTCCCTGGATGTAAGAGGTATGTGGTCAAGTATTGGGGAAGGGGGGGGGGGGTGTCAGAGAAAGGACCCGTCCCGGGTGCCAAAAACCCTAGGCAAGCCACTGACCCCGGAAACATTACCTGTTTGTTTTGCAAATCTGAGATGTACTCAGAGATCTCAGAGGTCTTTAGATTGTAGCTTTTTACATTAAACTGCAAAGGGTGCATTCAACAATATATATCACATAGGTGGTATCACAGTTGATGAAGGAATGAATGGCATCTAGTACTTTAACCCCTTCCCCCGTATGCATTTTAGGCCTTAGTGACCAAGCAATTTTTTCCATTTTTTGTTGCATTCCAAGAGCTATAATTATTTTTTTATTTTTCGTTCAATGTAATTGTAGGAGGGTTTTTAAAGGCACCATTTTGGGGTACACATAACTTACTAGTTATTTTTATTAACTCTTTCTAGGGGGATGGGAAAAAACTGTTATAACTGTGATAAGTTTTTATGTTGCAAATTTTGCTACATTCACTTTGCAGTAAGAATATGATAACTTTATTCTCTGAGTCAGTACAAATGCAGAGATACCAAATATGCATAGTTTTTTTTAAGTTTTACTACTTTTGCACAATAAAACCCCCTTTTTTAAGGAAATGTTTTTGCATTGCCGCATCCCAAGAACCATAAGTTTTGTGTGAGGGCTTGATTTTTGTGAGACATTGTTACTATTTTGTGGTTCATACATTTTTTTGATCACTTTATTACATTTTTTGGTCAAGAATAAGCAAAAAACAACAATTCAGTTTTTTTTTTACTGCGTTCACCGTGTGGGATAAATTACGTGATATTTATATAGTGCAGGTTGTTATTCAATGGAAAAAGTTTTTCTCTTTTTAACTTGGAGATTATTTTTTAACCAAAAACTTTATATGATTCTTTATTTTACAGTTAATAGTCCCACATTCAATCTTCTGATCACTTCAATAATACATTGTACTGCTTATGCAGGACAGTGTATTATACTGTTAGTAATATACTGACTATCAGCACTTTCAGACTGCACCAGAGAGGCATATACACTGAGGACAGGCCTGGGGTCCTTCATTAGACCCCAGACTGCAATGCTAAGACATCATCACTGTATGATCTCATTTGCGGGGTGCCAATGCCTGACAGAGGGAGCTCCTCCCTCTTAACCACTTAGATGCTATTGATAATGCCCTGTAAGGGGTTGAACAGCCTGGATTGGGACTTCTGCAGGAGACCCGTGCAGTGCTTATTCTAGGCCACCGTAAAGCCTAGTAATGACTGCCTTGACCTTTTTATATTATGGGAATTTAACATTGTTAAAATCATGTGAAAGCAAACAAACATTATATGCAACAACACACTGCTCCATGTGCAAAGCCACACTGAAAACATGGACAAATTGTGCCTGACCTATCTCCCAGCGACATGGTGGCTTCCAACAGATGGGACCTACACTATCAGACTTGCCTCTACTGGACCTAAGCCTACGAAATTCAGGGCAATGTAGAATTCAGCTATATTATACTCTGACTAAATACCCTGGGCAGGAGTGCAAGGCCCAAATGGAGGCAGCCTCTCCCTCAAATGTTTTTTGCATTGTACATTTGGGCAAGTGGCTGCCTTCGACTCCCACCCACTTCCTTGTGAAGCATCTGAAAAATAGCGAATCATTTTGAAACATTTTTCCATTACAGAGTTCACTGTACAGGATAAACATATTTATATTTTAAAAGTTCTAGAGTTTGGGGACATGGTCGAGCAAATCTGATCATCATAATCATGATCTTTATTTTTTTATTGTTTATTTTTATTTTATTATGGTGAAAAGGCGTTAGGTATATAGGTTTCATGTGGCTAAAATTCTTTTCTTTCAATTTGGCTTTTATCCCTCTCCCATATGCCACAGAATGGAGCTAGGTGCTTGAAAATGTGATGATCTGCAGATATCAGTGACACCTGCTACTTCCTCAATTTGTATAACCTTATGGCTTGTCCTTCTTGTTGTTGTAATTTCAATATTGAGGAGTGCATGTTGACATAAAGATTAGAACCCTTAGTACATAGGTTATTTGAGATTAGAGAGACCTTGTATAGGACATTCAGGACTAAACAATACCCTGGAAATTCACACTGAGCTGACATGAAGTTCTTAATAAGAATGTGACATAACATCACTTTACTGTGAAGACTCAAACAAATCCACAAGATCAATTACATCTTTAAAGTACATTGCCAGACATTTCTAGTAGCGTGAGATATGATGATGTGTTAAAGGAATTCAGTCATGTGTCCTCCCCTCATCGCCACCTCCCTCACCTCAGCGCCGCCTCCGAAATCGTCCGCTCTCCTCAGCCAGATCCCGCGCGTGCGCACTAGGTATAACCTGATGCGCCTGTGCGGACTCCTGGAAGCGGCCTCGTTGAGCGAAGTGCGCATGCGCACTTCGCTCAAACTTGCCTTGACCGCCCTATTGCAGCCATCCAACATCTTACAGCCGGGTGCAAAGCTGTTCGGAGGTTCGGAGCGCACAGGCTGCTTTTCTACAGACCTTTTGATCTATTTCTAGTTATACCTAGTGCGCACGCGCGGGATCTGGCTGAGGAGAGCGGACGATTTCGGAGGCGGCGCTGAGGTGAGGGAGGCAGTGATGAAGTGAGGTAGGCGGCTCTATTGAAAGGGAGGGCGCCGATTTCTAGTCGGAAGGCGGCTGCAGTCGGGCACCCTGCATGATGAGACGTCCCCTTGGACAAATTTGGTACGTGAGTGACAGGTTATAAAAACCTGTTTTATATGCTAATAGAGCCACAGGCACATTTAATAAGGTCAGTTTCGGATTCAGGGTATTAGTAGGGACCTGGCCATATGTTTAGGTTATAGGCCTCAAATCTCATGACAGAATCCCTTTAAGATTCACATGTCATGTGTTGGGTTCACTGGCGTAACTATAGGGGTCGCAGCGGTCACGGTAGCAACCGGGCCCCCCTTGCCAGAGCATCTTATAAAGGGAATACTAGTGAGCGCTTTCATAATGGAAGCGCTCACTAGTCTGCAGGAGGAGGGGGAGAGAAGCGCAGTGAGCGCTATACAGTGCTTACCCCTTCTCCTGCTCGCTCTTCTCAGGGCCCGCGCTGCTGTGTCCTGGCTGCCTGCAGGGTCAGGATGTACAGAGCGCAGAAAACTGGTGTAGGAGATTATAAAAGTTAGCTCAATCAAGAGTGCTAAAAAAAGTATAGGTGTATCCTCAACCTTAATAGTACATAAATCCTTATGGAATCCAAATGAGGAAACAGGATATTTATAGCAGATCTTGATGAACACATTAGAAACAGCATTGCTGCAACAGCACCTTAGGCAATAGCGCCCAACAATAAGGCCATAGGTTACCAAGATACATAGTATCATCCAATGACAAGATAAATGTCAGCAGTCAAAGATTGCCACACATAACCTAGATAACTAGTAATGAATGCAGTATCTTGATGGAGCTATACTTTGTCTAGAAATGTAATGCAAATGCCTCACTAGAGTCAGGAAGGAATTTTTTTCCCCCTAAAATGAGGACATTTGGCTTCTACCTCACAGGGTATTTTCAACCAAAATCAGGAGTGGATCATAAAAAGCAGAGAAAGTATAAAGGACAGATATGACTTCTCCTTGGTCCAAGGCAACGAGTTTCATCGGCAGGACTTAATTACATAGCACCAACATATTCCACAGACATTATAATCACTCGCTGTCCACACTGGAGCTCACAATCTAAATTCCCTATCAATATGTCTTTGGGAGGAAACCCACACAACACTGGGAGAACATACAAACTTCACGAGGATGCTGTCTTTTGTCGGATTTGAACCTAGGAAACCAGTGCTAACCATTAAGCCACTGTGTCTTGTGGACTAGTAGGAGAGTTCAGAGTTTAAGGCCCCCTTCACACGAGCATATTTTTGGTCCGCATCCGATCCGCATTTTTTGAGGATAGCATGCGGAGCCTTTCACTTCAGCGGGTCCGCATCTGTATGTCTATTCCGTGGCCCCACATAAAAATAGAACATGTCCTGTTTTGTGCAAAATGAGAGGCATTGTTACAAAGGATCTGCTAAAAAACGGATGCAACACGGACATCACACAGACTCCATCCATATTTTTTGCTAAATATACATACGGTCGTGTGAACGCACTTTACCTCTGCAAGAAATGGGTAGAGGTGTAAGTACAAAACAGAAAGATCTGATGGATTAAAGTAGAGCCAGTCTATTAAGTGGAATGCTGGTCAACAGTGAGTTATAGTAGTTGAGGCAAGAAATGCTTAGGGTCTGAATCAGTGTTTCTGCATCTTTGTAATGTATTATCATTACCTTTTTTGCTGCTTTCACTGGTTGATGTTGATGTTAGGATGTGACTCTGCAGGCAGCAATGTTAGCTCCTGCCCCATGGTTAGAGGAAGCAAGCTGCATTAGTGAAGAAGAAATCTCAGAGACGGCAACTACAGTCAACAATTAGAAGAGTAGGTTCAGCACTCAGTAAAGTACTTAAGCCTTTATTTGAAATTGGATCATGCTATGACTAAGGGCCCTTCTACACGGGCCGAGTGTTGGCCAGATCATTGCTAACAAGTATTCGTAGGAACACTCCTAGTGATTATCTGCTGGTGCTGCCGATTACCCAATGAATGAGCGAAACACTCGTTCATAGGGTAATTGGATCTTTCATGCGGACACCTAAAATATTGTTGGCTGGTTGTTCATCAGGTGATCGCATCTTTTATGCAGCCACAAAAATCCTCATTTTCTGGAGGCAGATTGTGCTGTCTAAACACGCTCTGCTGCCGACAAATAATGATTCTGTATAGCAGGGGAAGATTGGGAGCTTAAAGTGGCTCTGGAAAGATAAAATAAAAGTGACCCTTATTTTGTAGGCAGGTCCAAATTAACAGAAGGGGGGGTGGGAGGACACAAGCAGGTGGGGTCAACAATATCATAGTGCAAAATACCATCCCAGCAGAACCAAATAACACAGTGTAGACAGGGGCGTAGCTAAATGTTCATGGGCCCTGGTGCATAAGTTTAGCGTGGGCCCCCCTTCCCTCAGTGCTTTGTGGTCAGGAGCAGGGGAGAGCATGGCCTTCATGTTGTCTGAGGCAAAAATGTAAACAGCATCCAAATTCTTGACCTAACCAGAGGTGTAACTTGATCTCCATACACTTTCTATAATACTGGTGTCTTCTTATGTGGTACAAGGGTCTTTGGGCCCCCTTAGGCACCTGGGCCCGGTAGCCACTGCTAACTCTGCACCCCCTATAGCTACGCCCCTGAGTGTAGAACAATATACTGCCCCAAAAGCTGTCCCTCTGTGGTTGCCATCAATAGATACCATCTTCTGTCCTCCTCCAGTTGTCTATGGGCCACAGCAGTTGAATTCAGGAGGGCATGTGTTATCAATAGCTGGGTACATGAGTACCTGATTCTCACAGTGTTACTGTTGAGAGCTCATTATGTATCCGGTCAGTAGCACAGAGGAGAACTTGGGTGGCCCCCTGGGGCGTCGGCCCACCAGGAAGTTACCCTGTAGGGTCTATGACCAATCCACCCCTGCTCTATGGGGACGAGTGATGGCATTAGCGAATGCTTCTTCCCATACTGTGAAGGAGATTGCTGAATATAATAGCACAGCTTTCCTTCACTGATGAGAAGGCGACTGTTGGAAAAGCTTTCTTCCCGAAAATCGCCAGCCTCATCTGCCAGTGTAATACAGCCCTAAGAGGGTTTGTACACACTCAGCGCGTAGGTTAAGTTGATTTTAATCTGTATGTGCTCCAATTTTTGAATAAAGGATTTACTGTTTGATTGAGTGCTGAACATACTCTTCTAATTGGATTACATTACCTGGGTACCAGCCTGTGTTTGTGCTCCGGGGGAGCTGACACTTCGCTTAATTTTTGTTCATCCAACTAGAGTCAACAGAAATGTTAGCCTTGTCAAAAACTATCCAGCGCCACCTGGTGTAAGGAAATATATCTGCTTGTTATAGCAGGCAGAACTGTCTGAAGAACAAGGTTTTCATCTCATAGAAATAACTGGCTTAGGACCCTTAAGGATGGCATATAGGACAATATCATGTCTTTCTTTTCTCTAGTGCTTTTCTGTGTTTCAGTCTATGTAGCCTTATCGGCTTGTTTCTTTCAGGATACACTTTACATTTTAGGTAACATTTCAGATATATGTAGAATACTAAATGTAGTATTAGGAAAACTGTAGAAATGTTTAACAAAAACTCTTCACTACAGTTTGTAGTTCACTGATTTTCTTCATTTTCTGTAAATATACCATTACTAATAGTGATAGCGGCAATATTCGAATTCGCGATATTTCGCAAATATTTGTGTGAATATTCATCATATATTCGCGAATTCGAGGATTCGCGATTATTTTCTTGATTGCGAAAATCGACAATGTAATATGCGCGTAATGCACGCGCAATACAGGCGTGGGTCACTGTTGATACATTTTTCAAACTGCTAGAAGTTTCCTGAGACTGGAGAAAATGGTTGGCACGGCAGAACATTACAATAGCTTTATATGCAGATAGAATGCTACAATGTATTCGTGATTGCATTAATTGGCAATTAATGATGCGCATATTTTGGCACAATACGTGCAACATCACATTTTAGCAGGTCTGACTACATATTACTGATTGGTGCACAAAGTATTGTACTATGTACTATGTACTATGTACTATGACATCACAGGACTATGTCTGTAGCATGTATGTATGGACAGCAGAACTTATCACACTACCTAACACACTGCACCAGCTACACTATATCACTATCTAACCTACACTGACTATCTCCCACTATCTGTATTATATATATATATATATATATATAAGCTATCTAACTATCTATCTAATGTAATGACGCAGTAAAGCACAGAGCACAGACAATGACACTGCTCTCTCTCTCTCACAACTCCATAAGACTACAGAAAATGGCTACTGGGGAGGTTCTTATATATAGTAAGGGGAAGGCAGCTTTCCTATTGGTTGCTAGGGATGTTGCTAAGCTCAGACAAAGACATTGCAGCCTTCTCATTGGTCCACAAGCAAGAAGGGAGGTTACTGATGAAAAACAAATCTAGAATATTCGAGAATACGAATATACACTCACCTAAAGAATTATTAGGAACACCTGTTCTATTTCTCATTAATGCAATTATCTAGTCAACCAATCCCATGGCAGTTGCTTAAATGCATTTAGGGGTGTGGTCCTGGTCAAGACAATCTCCTGAACTCCAAACTGAATGTCAGAATGGGAAAGAAAGGTGATGTAAGCAATTTTGAGTGTGGCATGGTTGTTGGTGCCAGACGGGCCGGTCTGAGTATTTCACAATCTGCTCAGTTACTGGGATTTTCACGCACAACCATTTCTAGGGTTTACAAAGAATGGTGTGAAAAGGGAAAAACATCCAGTATGCGGCAGTCCTGTGGTCAAAAATGCCTTGTGGATGCTAGAGGTCAGAGGAGAATGGGCCGACTGATTCAAGCTGATAGAAGAGCAACGTTGACTGAAATAACCACTCGTTACAACCGAGGTATGCAGCAAAGCATTTGTGAAGCCACAACACGCACAACCTTGAGGCGGATGGGCTACAACAGCAGAAGACCCCACCAGGTACCACTCATCTCCACTACAAATAGGAAAAAGAGGCTACAATTTGCACAAGCTCCCCAAAATTGGACTGTTGACGACTGGAAAAATGTTGCCTGGTCTGATGAGTCTCGATTTCTGTTGAGACATTCAAATGGTAGAGTCCGAATTTGGCGTAAACAGAATGAGAACATGTATCCATCCTCTGATGGCTACTTCCAGCAGGATAATGCACCATGTCACAAAGCTCGAATCATTTCAAATTGGTTTCTTGAACATGACAATAAGTTCACTGTACTAAAATGGCCCCCACAGTCACCAGATCTCAACCCAACAGAGCATCTTTGGGATGTGGTGGAACGGGAGCTTCGTGCCCTGGATGTGCATCCCTCAAATCTCCACCAACTGCAAGATGCTATCCTATCAATATGGGCCAACATTTCTAAAGAATGCTATCAGCACCTTGTTGAATCAATGCCACGTAGAATTAAGGCAGTTCTGAAAGCAAAAGGGGGTCCAACACCGTATTAGTATGGTGTTCCTAATAATTCTTTAGGTGAGTGTATATCACTATATTCTAAATATTCGCGATTCGAATATTCGCGCCCAACACTAATTACTCATACTAGACAGGTTTTATGGTATTTGAATAACTAGGAAGTACTACATTATCTAGTGCTATTGTCTTGTTTAGTGAGTTTATTCTGCACTTTGAACATCCCATTTCTGCATTTTCTAATTGAGTAAAAGATGGGCAGGGTCCCCATGCAAGGTCCTCCTATTTTAACCACAGAAACCCGCTAGGAACAGTCTTGCTGATTTCTGGATTACCAAAACAGTTGCCTCATGTCTGAGAAATGTGTCAGCTATGAGGTAAAAAGTCAGGACATACACAAATCTCATAAGGCCCCATAGCAAAACTTACTATGATCCCCCCAGCCCACCTAGTTTCTCACTATACATACCGTACATCAAACACTCTCAGGCAATGTGGAACGCAAAATGCAAGAGCACCACTTTCTGATGAATGTACAGTCAGGTCCATAAATATTGGGACATCGACACAATTCGAACATTTTTGGCTCCATACACAAACCACAATGGATTTGAAATGAAACAAACAAGATGTGCTTTAACTGCAGACTGTCAGCTTTAATTTGAGGGTATTTACATTTAAATCAGGTGAACGGTGTAGGAATTACAACAGTTTTCATATGTGCCTCCCACTTGTTAAGAAACCAAAAGTAATGGGACATAATAATAATCATAAATCAAACTTTCACTTTCTAATACCTGATTGCAAATCCTTTGCAGTCAATTACAGCCTGAAGATTGGAACGCATAGACATCACCAGACGCTGGGTTTCATCACTGGTGATGCTTTGCCAGGCCTCTACTGCAACTGTCTCCAGTTCCTGCTTGTTCTTGGGGCATTTTCCCTTCAGTTTTGTCTTCAGCAAGTAAAATGCATGCTCAATCGGATTCAGGTCAGGTGATTTCCTTGGCCATTGCATAACATTCCACTTCTTTCCCTTAAAAAACTATTTGGTTGCTTTTGCAGTATGCTTTGGGTCATTGTCCATCTGCACTGTGAAGCGCCGTCCAATGAGTTCTGAAGCATTTGGCTGAATATGAGCAAATAATATTGCCCGAAACACTTCAGAATTCATCCTGCTGCTTTTGTCAGCAGTCACATCATCAATAAATACAAGAGAACCAGTTCCATTGGCAGCCATACATGCCCACGCCATGACACTACCACCACCATGCTTCACTGATGAGGTGGTATACTTAGGATCATGAGCAGTTCCTTTCCTTCTCCATACTCTTCTCTTCCCATCACTCTGGTACAAGTTGATCTTGGTCTCATCTGTCCATAGGATGTTGTTCCAGAACTGTTAAGGCTTTTTTAGATGTCGTTTGGCAAACTCTAATCTGGCCTTCCTGTTTTTGAGGCTCACCAATGGTTTACATCTTGTGGTGAACCCTCTGTATTCACTCTGGTGAAGTCTTCTCTTGATTGTTGACTTTGACACACATACACCTACCTCCTGGAGAGTGTTCTTGATCTGGCCAACTGTTGTGAAGGGTGTTTTCTTCACCAGGGAAAGAATTATTCGGTCATCCACCACAGTTGTTTTCTGTGGGTTCCGGGTCTTTTGGTGTTGCTGAGCTCACCGATGCGTTCTTTCTTTTTAAGAATGTTCCAAACAGTTGTTTTGGCCATGCCTAATGTTTTTACTATCTCTCTGATGGGTTTGTTTTGTTTTTTCAGCCTAATGATGGCTTGCTTTTTTGCCTAATGATGGCTTGTTTTTTCAGCTCTTTGGATCTCATCTTGAGAGTTGTCAGTAACAGATTCCAAATGCAAATAGTACACTTGAAATGAACTCTGGACCTTTTATTGGCTCATTGTAATTGGGATAATGAGGGAATAACACACACCTGGCTATGGAACAGCTGAGAAGCCAATTGTCCCATTACTTTTGGCCCCTTAACAAGTGGGAGGCACATATGCAAACTGTTGTAATTCCTACACCGTTCACCTGATTTGGATGTAAATACCCTCAAATTAAAGCTGACAGTCTGCAGTTAAAGCCTGTCTTGTTCGTTTTATTTAAAATCTATTGTGGTGGTGTATAGAGCCAAAAATGTTAGAATTACGTCGTTGTCCCAATATTTATGGACCTGACTGTACATGTTTTTTTTTTTTTATTAAGAGAAAGAAATTGTAATAAAAAAAATATAATGAAATAAAGTTACGCTCCACTTTATTTGACTTGTATTTCAAGTGCTTCATAAATATGTCACTCAATTTGTACACCATATTTCTCAATGTTATTTACATCACATAACTGTAGTAAATACATTAAGAAATATCCTCCATGCAGATCTACATTTTGTCTGCAGTTTCCCCCAGTGCATGGGAATTTATACAGCTACCCCTGAGTAAAATGGAATGCAAAAATCTCTTTTCATTTCTGGAAAACAAGGAGTTGCATGTGGACTCCCTCCCTGTAGGACTAGGTCATATAGCAGCGTGTGGTTTGCCTCCATGAAAGGTACCCCATTGTAAAAAGTATTTCATATGCTTCAGACTCCATCACCAGCCATTGATGAGGATGTTGCTATTTTAAAGGGCACATGTCACACAGAACATGGTATCTGAGCTGAGCAGTATGTTATAGAGCAGGAGGAGCTGAGCAGATGATATACAGTATCTCACAAAAGTAAGTACACCCCTCACATTTTGGTAAATATTTTATTATATATTTTCATGGGACAACACTGAACATATGAAACTTTGATACAATGTAAAGTAGTCAGTGTACATCTGTATAACAGTGTAAATTTGGTGTGCCCTCAAAATACCTCGAAACACACAGCCATTAATGTCTAAACCACTGGCAATAAAAGTGAGTACACCCCTAGGTGAATATGGCCAAATTGTGCCCGCCCCGGTGTCATGTGACTTCTTAGTATTACAAGGTCTCAGATGTGAATAGGGAGCAGGTGTGTTACATTTGGTGTTATCGCTCTCACACTCTCTCATAATGGTCACTGGAAGTTCAACATGACTCCTCATGGCAAAGAACTCTCCGAGTATCTGAAAAAAAGAATTGTTGCTTTACATAAAGATGACCTAGGCTATAAGAAGATTGCCATCACCCTGAAACTGAGCTGCAACATGGTGGCCAAGACCATACGGCAGTTTCCACTCAGAACAGGCCTCACGTGCTCAGTGTCATATGCAGAGGTTAACTTGTAGTGTTGATCGAGCATGCTCGGCCGAACACCAGTTCGGCTCGAGCATCTCGATGCTTGGCATATGGCGGTATTCGGCCGAATACCGCATGTGCTCGAGCGCAATCCTTGAGTCTCCGCCCCACACGTTTGTTGCCTGCTACGCAGCCAATAAACATGCAGGTAAGTACTGCCCTTCACTGTAATGCCGTAGCCATGTTGGTTATTGGCATTACAGTGATTGGCTGACCGGAACGCGTCATCGGGTGCTATATAGCACCTGAGGACACGTGTTCTCTCCTGGGGAAGGAAAAGATAGATCAGGAAGTGAAATTAGTTTTTTTTCTGTAGAAAAACTTGTCAGGGACCCAAAAGTCCTTTTAAGGACTATTGTGTGTGGCAGCAGCAATATATATTTTTAGCGCAACCTGCGCTTAATTGATAAAACTTTACAGACACAAAAGTCCTTTTAAGGACTATTATTGTGTGTGGCAGCAGCAATATATATTTTTAGTGCAACCTGCGCTAAATTGATAAAACTTTACAGACCCAAAAGACCTTTTAAGGACTATTGTGTGTGGCAGCAATATCTATTTTTAGCGCACCCTGCGCTAAATAGCGTGCAATAGTTAGACCGCTGCAGACAGCGATATTATCTGCGCTACATCTCCTGTGTAACCTGTGCGCATCCCAAAAATATCAGTAAAATAGTGACATCCTGTGTACTTTTTCTGTAGACGGTGTCCGCTGCGGACAGTGACATTAGCTGCGCTACATCTCCTGTGTAACGTGTGCACATCCCAAAAATATCAGTGACATCCAGTGTACTTTTTCCATAGACGGTGTCCGCTGCGGACAGTGACATTACCTGGGGTACATCTCCTGTGTAAGGTTTCCACATCCAAAATACCTATGACATTCCCTGTAATTTTATATTAGCCGCTGCTGACATCAGCAACATTATCTGCGGTATTTATCCTGTGTAACGTGTGCGCCTCCCAAATACCTTTTTTAATTTTTTGGTGCATACACTTACAAATCCTATGCTACTGTACGTGTGACATACTTTCAAGCATATATAACATTTAATATGAAGAAGGCGAGCAGTAAGGGACAGGGAAGTGGCCGTGATGCTGATGGTGCACGCAGAGGCCGTGGCCCTGGACGAGTTGAAATTGTGCCTGCTGCCAGAGCAGAAGAAAAACAATCATCCATGATATCTAGCTTTATGTCCCAGTTTGCAGGGCGGCGCAGGACAACGCTCTTGAAGTCAGACCAGTGCGACCAGGTGGTCGGTTGGATTGCAGCAGATAATGCTTCCAGTCGATTAAGCACCACCCTGTCTTCCACCAAGTCCAGTCGCAGTAGCCAAGAGTCTGGTCAACACAATCCTCACCCTGATCCTCCTTCCTCCCACCATGGAGAATCTTGCCAAGTAATCCCACACTCGGATATTCCGAGGAGCTCTTTTCAGCGCCATTCCTTCATTTGGGCCTCTCAACAAGCCCGCTTAAAGAGGGACATGAGATCTTGTGCCCTGATTCCCAAACTCTCGAGCTTCCACAGTCACAAGAAGATGACGGTGGGGAACAGCAATTAGTGTTTCACGAGGTGGATGATGATTATGAGACACAGTTGCCAATAAGTCAACGGCAATTAGTGTCTCGAGGTTCATGATGAGGATGAGACACAGTTGTCAATAACTCAGGTTGTTGTTAGGTCAACAAGTCAGGAGGATGAGCAGAGTGAGGAAGTGGAAGAGGAGATGGTGGACGATTAAGTCACTGACCCAACCTGGGAAGGTGGCAAGCCGAGAAAGGACAGCAGTACAGAGGGGGAGGGATCCGCAGCACTGCAACAGGCTGGAAGAGGCAGTGGGGTGGCAAAAGCGAGAAGGCGGGCCACACCAAACAGGCCTGCAACTGTTCCCGGAGAACCCCCTTGCGGCAATCTCCCTTGCCAAGGGGTAGGTGTTCCGCAGTCTGGCGCTTTTTTGAGGAAAGTGTGGACGACAAAAGAGTTGTAATTTGCAACCTGTGCCATACAAAAATGAGCAGGGGCGTGAACACTAGCAACCTCACCACCACCAGCATGATCCGCCACATGACATCAAAGCACCGGAATAGATGGCCCAAACGCCTGGGTCCACAATCTGTGTCTGCGGGTCACACCACTGCCTCCTCTTCCCCTGTGTTATGTGCTGGCCAAACCCCTGTCAAAGGCGCAGGCCCGGATGCCTCCTGCCCTGCACCTGGACCTTTACAAGCACCATCAGCGACCACATCCACTTCCGTGTCCCAGTGCAGCGTACAAATGTCCTTATCCCAGGCATTTGAACGCAAGCGCAAATACCCAGCCACCCACCCACCCACAGACCATAGCACTAAATGCGCAGCTTTCCAAATTACTGGCCCTGTTGCCATTTAGGCTTGTGGACACAGAGGCCTTCCGCAGCCTGATGTTGGCGGCCGTCCCTCATTATGCAGCCCCCAGCTGCCACTATTTTTTACGGTGTGCCGTGCCCACCTTACACCAGCATGTGTACCGTAACATCAACCGTGCCCTGACCAACGCAGTTACTGGGAAGGTCTACTTAACCACTGACACATGGACAAGTGCTGGTGGCCAGGGACGCTACATTTCCCTGACAGCATACTGGGTGAATGTTGTGGAGGCCGGAAGCGAGTCGTACCCTGGGATGGCACAGGTGCTACTGACGCCAAGGATTGCGGGCCTTAATTCCATCAGGGTTTCCGCCACCACCTACGTTAGTGGCTCCAACCCCCACTTCTCCTCCGCCTCCTCCTCCACTTCCACCTCAGAATTATCCTATTACAGCACCAGTCAGCCATCAGTCGGTAGCTGGAAGCAGTGTAGCACTGCAGTGGGGAAGGGTCATCAGGCAGTGCTTAAGCTGATCTGCTTAGGTGACAAACAGCACACTGCCGCAGAGCTGTGGCAGGGGATAAGAGACCAGACTGAGCTGTGGCTCTCGCCACTCAACCTAGAACCAGGCATAGTTGTGTCTGATAATGGCCGTAACTTGGTGGCGGCTTTGGAGCTCGGGAATCTCACACACATCCCATGGCTAGCCAACATCTTCAACTTAGTGGTTCAGCGGTATCTCAAAACCTACCCCAATTTGCTTGAGCTACTGGTGAAGGTGCGCAAGTCATCGACAGCTTCCGCCGGTCTGGCAACACTGCAGCAGCGCTTACAATTGCCAGCTCACCGACTGTTGTGCGACGTGAGCACGCACTGGAACTCCACGTTCCACATGTTGGCCAGGCTTAGTGAGCAGCAGAGGGCAGTAGTGGAATACCAGCTGCAACATGGTCATCGCCTTTCCAGTTAGCTTCCGCTCATCACAAGCGACAAGAGTGTATGGATGTCTGACCTCTGTGAGGTTATAAGAAACTTTGAGGAATCAACACAGATAGTGAGCGGCGATAATGCTATTATCAGCGTAACCATCCCACTTCTGTGTCTACTCAAACGCTCGCTGCTCCCAATTAAGGCCGACGCTTTGCATGTGGAAGAGGTGGAAATGGGGGAAAACATTATACAGGGTGATAGCCAGACCACCCTCAGTTCGTCTTCTCAGCACAAATTGGATGAGGAGGAGGAGCAGGAGACGGTTGCCTCCGCTACAGAGTGTGGTACCAATGGAAGTTTAATTCCATCTGTTCAGCGTGGATGGGCAGAAGAGGAGGAAGAGGATGAGGAGATTAAGAGTCATCCTCCTGATGATGACAGCGAAGCCTTGCCTGTTGGGACTCTGGCACACATGGCTGACTTTATGTTAGGCTGCCTTTCCCGTGACCCATGCGTTTTACGCATTTTGGACAACACCGATTACTGGTTGTTCACCCTTTTTGACCCCCGCTACAAAGAGAACTTCTCATCTCTCATTTCTGTGGTGGAGAGGACGAGCAATACCAGAAGGTTCTTGTGGAAAAATTGCTCCAAAAATTTCCAGCTGACAACGCTGGCAGCAGAGTACGTAGTTCCTTGGGCATCTGAGGAGGGGAGATGAGGGGAACACACAGCAGTTCCAACAGAGGCAAGGCAACACTCTTCAAGGCCTGGGACAGTTTCATAACACCCCGCCAGCACCCTGATGCATGGCCTAGTGTAACAAGGAGAGAAAAGTTTTGGAAGATGGTGAAGGAGTACGTAGCAGACCGTGTCAGCGTCCTCAATGATCCCTCTGTGCCTTACAACTACTGGGTGTCCAAGCTGGACACGTGGCACAAACTGGCGCTCTACGACTTGGAGGTGCTGGCCTGCTCTGCCGCCAGCGTTTTGTCAGAGTGGGTATTTAGTGCTGCTGGGGGCATAATAACTGATAAGCGCATCCGCCTGTCAACTGAAAATGCTGACAGGTTGACTCTTATAAAAATTAACAAGGCCTGGATTGCCCCTGACTTCTCTACTCCACCAGAGAAAAGCGGCTGATTATAAAGGCACTTTAAATGTGTTTTTTTATAATGTACTGAATACACAGTATTCCCATGCACCCCTTCCAACACAAAAAAGGGTACATGGTTCAATCTTCATTTTCTCGTCCTCCTTCTCCTCTTCCATCATATCAACATGCTTATTAGTCTGCCCTCGCTCCTAATGTTATAGAGGGTCTGCTCACCTGCAGGCCCTCGCATGTAATGTTTTAAAGGGTCAGCTCACCAGCAGGCCCTCACCTACAATATTTTAGAGGGTCAGCTCACCTGCAGGCCCTCGCATGTAATGTTTTAGAGGGTCAGCTCACCAGCAGGCCCTCACCTACAATCTTTTAGATGGTCAGCTTACCTGCACACCCTCGCATGTAATGTTTTAGAGGTTCATCTCACCAGCAGGCACTCACCAACAATCTTTTAGAGGGTCAGCTCACCTGCAGGCCCTCGCATGTAATGTTTTAGAGGGTCAGCTCACCAGCAGGCCCTCACCTACAATCTTTTAGAGGGTCAGCTCACCTGAAGGCCCTCGCATGTAATGTTTTAAAGGTTCAGCTCACCAGCAGGCCCTCACCTATATTCTTTTAGAGGGTCAGCTCACCTGCAGGTCCTCGCATATAATGTTTTAGAGGTCAGCACACCAGCAGGCCCTCACGTACAATCTTTTAGAGGGTCAGCTCACCTGCAGGCCCTTGCATGTAATGTTTTAGAGGGTCCGCTCACCAGCAGGCCCTCGCCCATAATTTTTTCAATGGTCAGCTCAGCAGCAGGCACTCGTCCATAATTTTTTCGATGTTCCGTTCAGCAGCAGGCACTCGCCCCTAATGTTTTAGAGAGTCAGCTCTGCAGCAGATCCTCACCCCTAATGTTTTAGATAGTCAGCTCAGCAGCAGGCCCTCACCCGTAATATTTTAGAGGGTCACTTGCTCCTAATGTTTTTGAGGGTCACCATCGGGCCATCAATCATCATTTTTCAAGGGTGTATGATGCCCTCCTTTATGTGTAATAAAGGGTGTATTGTAGTGCCGGTTCCTTGTCATTTTTGGCAGCCCTTTCCCACTACCTGAACAATTGTACCACAATGTGAATGAGACCCTCCATTATCTGATATACAGGTTGTATCGGAGTGCCTCTTCCTTGTAATTTTTGGCAGCACTTGCACTTTATATACAAGTAAATATACAGGAAAGAATGTTTCCTAACAATTTTTACTCAGAAAATCGATTTTATCTTCGGTTTTGTTCGTATTAGTGTCAGTCTGTAAAAGTGGAGTACTACTCGGACAACATCGTTCCCAGCAGCGACCTGGGAGTCCAAGATGCATCAAGACATCTTCCCAATGCTGTTTCCGAACCATTTAAGTGGTGTTTCCATCAATTTCTGACCTTTTCCTGTGAACCAGACACCCTCCCCTCTTCAGAGCAGGGGGTGCCTGGTTTAATGCTCGGTTTCTCCCATTGACTTCCATTGTGCTCGGTTGCTCGGTAGAGCACCCGAGCATCCCGAGGTGTTTGACCCGAGCACCTGAACACCTGAGCACTTTGGTGATCAATCAACACTATTGACTTGTCAAAATAGATGTATGAGTGCTGCCAGCATTGCTGCAGAGGTTAAAGGGGTGGGGGGTCAGCCTGTCAGTGCTCAGAACATACGCCACATACTACATCAAATTGGTCTGCATCGCTGTCATCTCAGAAGGAAGCCTCTTCTATGTTGCACAAGAAAGCTTGCAAACAGTTTTCCGAAAACAAGCAGACTAACGACATAGATTACTGGACCCATGTCCTGTGGTCTGATGAGACCAAGATAAACTTATTTGGTTCAGATGGTGTCAAGTGTGTGTGGCGGCAACCAGGTGAGGAGTACAAAAGACAAGTGTATGTTACCTACAGTCAAGCATGGTAGCGGAAGTATTATGGTTTGGCGCTGCATGAGTGCTGCTGGCTGTGGGGAGCTGCAGTTCATTGAGGGAACCATACATTAATTGGCCTCCCCCTCACTAGACTCTCCCCTCTCCAATCTATTCTTAATGCAGCAGCCAGGGTCACCTATCTGTCCAACCGCTACTCTGATGCCTCCGCCCTGTGTCAGTCATTGCACTGGCTACCCATACACTATAGAATCCAATTCAAACTGCTCCTCCTCACCTACAAAGCCCTCCACAGTGCTGCACCACCCTACATCTCTTCCCTCATCTCTGTCTACCACCCTACCCATGCTCTCTGTTCAGCCAATGACTTACGACTGACTTCCACAAAAATCCAAACCTATCTCGCCCGGCGCCAAGATTTCTCCCGACCTGCACTGGTTCTCTGAAATGCCCTACCCCAAGAAATCAGGCTTAATCACAACATGCACAGTTTTAAGCATTTGCTAAAAACACATCTTTTCAGGGTGGCCTATCACCTCCCTTGATCTAACCTCCCGAAGCCCATTTATCATTCCCTGAAGCTGAGCCTCCACTGCACCCAGAAGCACTTCGTATATTGCATGCTGAATGGCTCATGTGGCTTTATATCTGCTCCCCTATTCTCCCAAGATGGCTGGACTATCGTACATAACAAGCACTTCTACCTTTTGTGTCACCCCTATCCCCTCATAGATTGTAAGCTCTTGCGAGCAGGGCTCTCATTCCTCTTGTTGTAATAATCGACTTGTCGGTTGCTATGTTATTTATGACTGTTTGTACATGAACCCCTGAATTGTAAGGCGCTGCGGAATATGTTGCCGCTATATAAATAAAGATTATTATTATTATTATTAAAAATGCCAACATGTACTGTTACATACTGAAGCAGAGAATGATCTCACTTCAGAAACTGGCCGCATGGCAGTATTCCAACATGATAATGACCCCAAACACACCTCCAAGACAACCACTGCCTTGCTAAAGAAACTGAGGGTAAAGGTGCTGAACTGACCAAGCATGTCTCCAGACCTAAACCCTATTTAGCATCTGTGGGGCATCCTCAAATGGAAGGTGGAAGAGTGCAAGGTCTCTAACATCTAACAGCTCCGTGATGTCATCATGGAGGAGTGAAAAAGTATTCCAATGGCAACTTGTGAAGCTCTAGTGAACTCCATGCCTAAGAGAGTTAAGGCAGTGCTGGAAAAAAATGGTGGCCACACAAAATATTGACATTTTGGGAACAGTTTGGCCATTTTCACTTAGGAGTGTACTCACTTTTGTTGCCAGTGGTTTAGACTTTGATGACTGATGAATTATTTTGAGGGCACACAAAATTTTCACTGTTATACAAGATGTACACTGACTACTTTACATTGTATCAAAGTGTTATATCTTCAGTGTTGTCCCATGAAAAGATATAACAAAATATTTACAAAAATGTGAGGGGTTTACTCACTTTTGTGACATACTGTACACTGACAAACAAAATGGTAACAATGTTTTGAACTTTGGACTTTCAGGCTCCATATCTCACCATCCACTACAGCTTCGAACATGAGACTACCATCATTTTATAGACAATCATCTTGGCTATCACATACATAAATGGAACTTACAACTGTTTAGCATATGATTAGTTATGCAGATTCTTGTCACGATACTGCATTGTTACTGTTTTGCTCCTGGTGGTGGAACAATCTTTTTCTTCTTGCATACTACAAATTACAACCTCTTCTCACATTCCCTAATAGCTCAGTGTGTTATTAGGTTGATTCCCAAGTGAAAAGTCACTGGTTCGAATTGAGAAGCAGCCATGAAGAAGATTTCCCAAGAAAAGAGAAGACTCATCATCCAGGTCACCGATAGCGGTATCTCTGCCAAGAAAATTACCAAACTGCATCATGTAAGTGCAATTACAGTTGAAAGAATAGGATATGAAGTCCGTCCATCCATCCCAAAGCCAAAAAGTGGACGTCCAGGCCAGAAATCCAGGAGTCAACAAGTCAGCTCATCACAAGGTCTACCAGTCCTGGCGTGACAAACACGGCCATTTAGGTGGCTCTTATGCTTTGTAATAGTGAGATCACAGATTTCCGTGCAAGCACAAGTCTTGAATGGTGGCCCGAAAAAAGGCGAAGAAGCCTCGACTTCAATATCGTCATAAGGAGTGTCGGATCGAGTTTGCAAAAAAGAACAAACAGTGGACAGTAGAATATTGGAAACCGGTCATTTGGAGCGATGAGACAAAAGTAAATAGACTGGGCTCTGATGGATGCAAATGGGTCTGGAGGAAAAAATGGAAAAGGGGGCTAATGGATCGAGAAATTGAAGGAACTGTGAAGTTGAATGGGGGAAGCCAGATGATATGGGGTTGTTTCACAGCCAAATGTGTTGGATACTTGACCAGGGTCAATGGTGGTCTCAATGCTAAGCTATATGTGAGTATCCTACAAGACAAGTTACTTCGTACACTCGAGTACTATGGGTATGAAAAGGATGACATAGTGTTCCAGCATACGTCGAGATTGGCAAACAAATTATTCAATGTCAATCAAGTAGAGGTGCTGGATTGGTCCCCACAGTCTCCAGACCTCGACCCAATCGAACACTTGTGGGTAGAGTTGAAGAAAAAGCTGTATTTGTACCCAAGTGAATCGACTAGTAAGCACCAACATTGGGAATGTGTAGAAGACACCTGGGAACAGGTTTCAGTTGAGAAATGCTTGAATCTGATCAAGAACATGCCCAGAAGGATTCAGGCAGAGTTGAAAGCCATAAGTGGATTTACAAAATAATGAAAATTCTAATTTAGAATTTTAGGAGAAAAACAGTAACAGTGCAGTTACTCGGCTTTAGTTCCCAGGTACTAGTCGGAACTTAAGCCGAGTTTAGTTTCAAGTTTTAAAGTGGTTTTCCACTTTAAAAATCAACCACCAAAGTTATTCAAAGAAGTCACGCTCGACTTCACGAATAACTTACTTTGGCTCATTTGAGCCCATACATTCTAATATTGTATTGAGACGGATCTCTGTACAGTATTACTCCAAAGTTTTGAACGAAGCCACTTCGGATGAAGCATCCGAAGCTCGCATCACTCTACACTAGTAGTGTCACCTTTAAAGCTGTAGTGGATGGTGAGATATAGAGCCTGAAAGTCAACAGTTCAAAACATTGTTACCCTTTTGCTCGTCAGTGTATAGTTTTGCAGGATAAAATTCAGTATAACCTGTATTTTAATCATTTAAATTCCTGCTCATTCTGGGCTTTGAAGTCCAAGAGGCGGTCCTATCAGTGATGACAACCTTCCCTCTATGACTGTGTATACAGAGATAGCTGTCAATCACTGATAGGACCACCTCCTTGACTTCAAAGCCCAGAATGAGTATGGATATAAATGAATAAAATACAGGTTATACTGAATCTTATCCTGCAAAACTATACATCAATCTGCCCAGCTCCTCCTGCTCTATAACAGGGTGCCAGTAGCTTACATGGCATTTTCATAGTGACAGGTTCTCTTTAAGCTCTTTAGTATCTCAGACAATACATATCATGCTTTTCTAACTTGTACTGAATTTCAGTAGCAATTTCCTCACTCCCGTTTTACTTACGTCCTTCCATAAAATTCAATGGAATGTACAATAGAAATCTTTAGCAGAGCGTATCAATTGTTTTCTATGGGTGAAGTGTGTGCCACAGGGATCTTTGTGCAGTATGTCAAGGAAGTCTTTTTTTAGCAAAGGCAGTAGAGCATGGCTTCACACTGTGTATAATAAAAAGCTGTGAAATACGGATTATCTTTAGCTTCACACTTTGTACATAAAAAAACATGTGACATAAAGATTATTTTTTTTATAATGAGGGGGTGACATACGTAAATGCTTGACATATGATAGATTTTTTTTAAATTCTACATAAAATACACCAGTTTGTCCCAGTTGTGAACACTTAAAGGGGTTATCCGATAATTAATACTGATGACCTATCCTCTGGATAGGTTATCAATATCAAATTGACGGGGGTCCGACACCCAATCAGCTGTTAGGAGACGCCGGGCACTCCGTGAGTGCTGCGGCCTCTTCCTAGGTCATGTGACGTCACATGACCTAGTTGCAGCTCAGGAGTAAGGAGTGTGGCTTTCAGTGCAACAAAAAGCTAGAACGACACCCTCGTTGCTCTGACCAGTTAATTTGCATATGGGAAAAATAATAATTTCTCTGGAATATGGGCAACAATTTGGATGGGATCAAGAGTGTTTAATTCAGGGGACCAGCACATATCTAATCAGGGCCGTCATTAATATTGATTGGACCCTGGGCAAGAATTTACTTGGGCCCCCTGGATCCCACCTTCCCACACCCTAGCATGCAATCACACCCTCTACCACAACACACACACAAAAATCCACACACCTTGTAGCATAGTAAACTTTAATAATGATGAGTGGCTGTTAGAGGTGTTCCTTGGCAGTAATGTAAATACTGCCTAGGCATAGGCAATATTCGAATTCGCGATTAGAATATTTGCGATCAACACTAAGGGGTAGGCAACTTTCCTATTGGTTGCTAGGGATTTTGCTAAGTGCCGATATTCGCAACAAATTTGCGATAAATTCGCAATCAACACTATTCGTGAATACGAATATATAGCACTATAGTCTAAATATCCGCGATTTCTTGAATATTCGCGCTCAACACTAGTAAATACTGCCCTTTTTTTATGAAAAGGCAGTGTTTACATTAAAAAGCTTGCAGAGACATGCTATAGGCACCAGAACTACTACGTTTAGCTGTTGTGGTTCTGGTGACTATAGTGTCCCCTAATATAGAGAGAAAAAAAGAATCAGCACAAAAGTATCAAATAAAATGGCTGTATCATTATTCTAAAAATTAAAAAAGCACAATTTCTGACACAAATATATAGCATTTTGCAGATTACTTTTTTTTATTACAATGTGCAGATAGTACTGTACTACTAACCCCTCCATCCACCCCTACATACAGGCTAATACAGTGCCACATACCTCTTACTTCCAGTGACGTCTCTTTGATGTAGATGTTCTCTTTCCTCATCTTCTCCTTTCAGACCTTCAGACCAGGCCACCATTTTTCAGCCATTTCTCGTCTCTGCAGTTTGACAAACAGAATCTTAGTTTACTACTTTTCCATCTTCCTCACATCTTCTGGACAAATCATCCTACCACCCCCAATACTGTGCCGCTGTGATCCCCAATACTATACTGCAGAAACAGATAAACCCCCTGATCATAGTAGTATCATGCAGATAGTGCCCTTCAATAATTATTGGCAAACAGTGTCATAAAATAACTGCGCCCAGCAAATAGTACCCCTGACACTGATAGTGTAAACATAACGTCCTCCAAAAATAATTGTGGTAAGCTTATACTGTGCCAAGGTGCCCCCACAGTAATAGTGCTCCCAAAAGTCCCACCAATTGTAATAATTCTATGCTAGAGCACACATGGTAGTAATAGTGCTCCTACAGTGCCCCCAACATGTCCCCACTGTGCCCTAGAAGTAATAATGCTCCCATAATGCCCATACTAGTAATTATGTTCCCCATAGACCCCCAGTAGTAAAAAAGCCCATCATAATGCCCCCCAGTAGAAATAATTCTCCTTATAATGTGCCAGTGCAGAAAATACCCCCTTTTAATGCCCCCAGTTGAGCTAATGTCCCCATAGTGCCCCCATAATGTGCAAGTATAAAATACCTCTATATAGTGACCCCAGTAAATGCCCCCATAGTGCTCCTCTCCCCCCTTATTCCTAGTGCCCCCCATTACATACCAGTATAAAATGCCCCATATATAGTGCCCCAGTAGATGCCCTCAATGTCCCCCATAATTTTCAAGTATAAAATACCCCTTCTTAGTGCTCCCCATAGATGAGCCCATAGTACTCCTCTCTCCCCTTTCCCATAGTACCCATCATAATGTGCCCCAGTATAAAATGCCCCTATACAGAGCCCCTCATATAAAATACCCCTTCTTTGTGGCCACAGTAGAAGCCCCCATTGTGTTCCTCTCCCCCTTCCCCCATATAAAAAATAACCTTCTTTGTGGCCTCAGTAGATGCCCCCATAGTGCCCCCAATAATGTGCCAGTAAGAAGTGCCCCCATAGATGCCCCCATAGTGCCCCCAATAATGTGACAGTAAAAATGGGCCCCATAGATGCCCCCAATCATGTGCCAGTAACAAATGCCCCCATAGATGCCCCCAATCATGTGCCAGTAACAAGTACTCCCATAGATGCCCCCAATTATGTGCCAGTAACAAGTACCCCCTCAGATGCCCCCAATCATGTACCAGTAACAAGTATCCCCATAAATGCCCCCCAATCATGTGCCAGTAACAAGTGCCCCATAGATGCCCCCAATCATGTGCCAGTAACAAGTGCCCCCGATCATGTGCCAGTAACAAGTGCCCCATAGATGCCCCCCAATCATGTGCCAGTAAGTAGTACCATATAAAAAAAATAAACACTTATACTTACCTCCATCAGGCTGGCAGCGACGCGATGCAGGCCTCTTCTGGCCTGTGTCCCACGCTGTACGGCTCAGGCGGCGCGATGACGTCATCGCGCCACCTTCACCGGCCTCTGATAGGCTGCAGGCCTAGTGCCTGCAGCCTATCAGAGGAACGGGGAAGGGAGACGCCTCTCCCTCCCCTGCCCCACCGCAGCACATCTATCTGTATCGCTGTCCTGAGGACGGCGATACAGATGACTATGGAGATGAGCGCTTTTACAATGGAAGCGCTAATCTCCCTGTGCCCTGCCGCCACCCCCCACTTGTCACCAGAGCTGCGCCACCTGGAGCCATCGCCTCACTTTGCCTAATTGGCGGTGCAGCCCTGCTAGCGCCACCTGGAATTTTGTGCCTGGGGCAGCGGCCCCACTGGTCCCCCCAAGCTACGCCACTGGCCAGCGGGGCTCAAGAGGCAGCTGCCTTGGGCCACCCAGGAGCAACTGGGCCCGGGCAGCTGCCCATTTTGCCCCATGTTAAAAACAGCCCTGTACCTAATGATTCATTTAGATTGATATGAATGTGGTGACAGATTCCCTTTAATCATAAATTATTAGTTTGTGCTGATCTTTAATACTTTTTTGAGGGTGAGATTATGTGGTAAGTGTAGTCCATTTGTTTGTGAGACATCATATAACTTGATAAACATATAGGCCCTGATTTATTATACCTTCACTCTAGAATTCTAAAGTCACAAAAATAGGGCTCTTGCGACTTTTTGCACTTTTACGCCTGAAATAAGCGTAGAAAATGGTAAATGAGACAGTCCTGCTGGCCCGTCTCCTTTCCCGCCCACGCTACGGCCACAATTTTAGACCTGGCGTGAGAGGGGCGAGGTCGCAGATAGCGGCAAAACTAACCATTGCGCCGCCATCTGCACCTGAAATACGCCTAATTACGCGTATTTCAGAATAGTAAATCACCCCCATAGTGTATATATAGTAGATTTTCTGCATATAGTGCATGTATAGTAGAATATATGCAGGAGATCTACTATAACCTATGGGAAAACAAAAAAAAACAATATATACCCCAACCAGGGAATAATTACATAAGGAGTAGTTAACTGGCATAAGCCTATGGCAAACTACCACAATACAAAACCTACAAAGACTGCCAGACCGCTTATGATATATTATTACTTTATTGCAAAATTATAAATTTAAATTATAAATTTAGAAACATGATTAAAAGAAAGTATGGTGCAGGAGAAAAGAAAAGACGACATCACTGGAGGATAAACACAGCGGATACCATGTCCATACATCAGTCCATCTGTATGATATATTAGAGGATAAAGTGCAAATGCAAACATGTCATATACAATCTAAGGACATAGAACAACTACCCATGCTGTGTCTCCTCCAGGATGGCGCCAACCCCAACGCGCGTTTCGACTCACCTTCGTCTGTGGGTAGTGTCATCACTGGGGGACACAGGTTAAATACATCAGTCAGCCAATAACCACATGAGAGATAATGATCTTACTCTATGTCGTCTCTGCGACTCAGGAAGTGAGGTAGAAACACATAGGCGGCGCCAGGGAAATACATGTGAGCTATGTCATATCACGTGATCGCCCCGTGATCACGTGGTGACGATGTTAGCACGGAATCGCGTCACCAAGTATCGCGAGTCCGTGTGTCCACCATCATAGAACCATTGCCCATGTCAGATCTAACAGATGACGTCATAGGAACTCAATAATATAAATGTTATAAAATACCAAGCACAAAGAAAAGAAACAGAAATAAGTAGGAGCAAAACAAAAGGGCGGCGCCAAAATTTGAAATAAGTAAAAGAAAAAGAGCATCAGAATTGAAGTATAGATTTCGATCTATGGTTCGAAAAAATAATAATAAGTATTAGGCTGGGTTCACACGGGCGTTGCGGGAAAATGTGCGGGTGCGTTGCGGGAACACCCGCGATTTTTCCGCGTGAGTGCAAAACATTGTAATGTGTTTTGCACTCGCGTGAGAAAAATTGCGCGTGTTTGGTACCCAAACCCGAACTTCTTCACAGAAGTTCGGGCTTGGGATCGGTGTTCTGTAGATTGTATTATTTCCCCTTATAACATAGTTATAAGGGAAAATAATAGCATTCTGAATACAGAATGCATAGTAAACTTAGTCCACTTGATCGCGTAGCCCGGCATCTCCTTCTGTCTCCTTTGTTGAATAGGACCTGTGGTGAGCATTAATTACAGGAACAGGACCTTTGATGATGTCACTCCGGTCATCACATGGTACGTCACCATGGTAAAAGATCATGTGATGACCGGAGTGACGTCATCAAAGGTCCTGTTCCTATAATTAATGCTCACCACAGGTCCTCTTCCACAAAGGAGACAGAAGGAGATGCCGGGCCGTGATCAAGTGGATTAAGGTGAGTTAAATTATTTATATTTTTTTTACCCCTCCAGCGCTGTTTTACTATGCATTCTGTATTCAGAATGCTATTATTTTCCCTTATAACCATGTTATAAGGGAAAATAATAATGATCGGGTCTCCATCCCGATCGTCTCCTAGCAACCGTGCGTGAAAATCGCACCGCATCCGCACTTGCTTGCGGATGCTTGCGATTTTCACGCAACCCCATTCACTTCTATGGGGCCTGCGTTGTGTGAAAAACACAGAATATAGAGCATGCTGCGATTTTCAGGCAACGCACAAGTGATGCGTGAAAATCACCGCTCATGTGAACAGCCCCATAGAAATGAATGGGTCGGTATTCAGGGCGGGTGCAATGCGTTCACCTCACGCATCGCATCCGCACGGAATACTCGCCCGTGTGAAAGGGACCTTAATGAAAACATTGGTGAAGAGACATATCCATACATAATAGAGAAAGTATTGATCCTAAAAAATAGAAAATATGAAAACTTGTGAAAAAGTTTGAGAATGTAAAAACATGATGATGATGCTAGAAATGAAACGTAGTGAATCATAGCATATCAATATGTATATGTCCTAAATAATCCTTGAAGTGTCCTAGTGACCTAAAGAACAAATGTGTTGTTACAGTGCATTACTTATAAAAACAATAATAGAGAAAAAAGAGAGAAAAAAGAAAATAAAGAAAATTATATAGGAAAGATTCACATGATTAGATTATATAAATTTAGATCCATGATTCGAAAATAAATATCGAACCCTTGATTCATGATTCGAAAATAAACATCAATGAATTATATCGATAAAAAATGAATAAATACATGATTAGAAGAGGCTATTCTTGGATTGTATAAATTTCGATCCATGATTCGAAAATAGATATCGATTGGGTTACATAACCTACGATCCATGATTCGAAAATAAATATCAATAGATTATATCGATAAAAAATGAATAAATAAATAATTGGAAAAAGGCTATTCTTTAAGACAAAAAACCCACTAAAAAAGAAAAGGGAAATAATACTAAAACTTTGGACAGTGAATAAAGATAAGTGAAAATTATCATTGTATGTGTTTTAAGTGTGACCATGTCCTATATTCTGTGCATGTCACTTGCAAGAAGGTGAAACCAAGAGTGCATCATTAAATTAGGCGTATTTCAGGTGCAGATGGCGGCGCAATGGTTAGTTCTGCAGCTATCTGCGACCTCGCCCCTCTCACGCCAGGTCTTAAATTGTGGGCGTGGTGTGGGCGGGAAAGGAGACGGGCCAGTGGGACTGTCTCATTTACCATTTTCTACTCTTGTTTCAGGCGTAAAAGTGCAAAAAGTCGCAAGAGCCCTATTTTTGTGACTTTTTGACACCAGAATTCTAGAGTGAATGTATATAATAAATCAGGGCCTATATGTTTATGATGTCTCACAAACAAATGTACTACACTTACCACATAATCTCACCCACAAAAAAGTATTAAAGATCAAACTAATAATTTATTTATGATTAAAGGGAATCTGTCACCACATTCATATCAATCTAAATGAATCATTAGATGTAGAACAAATAATATAAGTTATAATACTTCTCCAGTTATGAATATAATCATATCTATATTTAAAATATGCACATCACAAGATACAAAGCAGACCATAATTCAAATTTGACCCACATTTAGTTAGTGTACTCATTAGGCGAGATCTGAACATCCTGTTAGCGGATCGGGGGACATGGATACAGGTCAAAAAGTATACATAAATGGTATGCGCATCAGATTACACATCAGATAGGACATTGTTTAGTATAGCTTTGTTATCATTTAGTATTGAACATCTGTGAGGAGTAGTCATTCTATTTCTTAAGTTAAGGCTTAATAGTAAGAATAGTTGCAAAGATAACAAGACCACTGAATTAATATCGGCCCTTAAGGGGCCAGAGACTAGATTACACTAAAAATTACACTTCTATATACTAAAAGTCCTTGGGGGGGGGGGGGGGGCTGTTGAGCCAATAAGTCCAAAGGCAATAATAACCCTAATATGTATTAGCAGCTATACTTGTGGGAGAGCACAATGTTCAATGGAGCAATGTCCAAAGAGATCAATATCATCCCCAGATTTTGACAAGTTGCAGTAATCCAATGCTATACTTTGTATAGGATATATAGAGTACTTTACCCCTCCTGTGTTCGGCCCGTTTGTGCACCAGTTTGTCAGATGCGGTGCTTTAAGCTTCCAGGACCTATCGGTAAAGTCTATGGGGTTTACACCCTTGCCTGGATAGCAGTGTGATTTCTTTGCTCTGCTTTGACCTTCCAGGACCTGTGGCGTCCCACGGGGTTGGCTGGAGCGGTCAGATGACTTGAATTTCCAGGCGGGGTTTTCAAATTAGAAAGTTGAAAAGTTGAAAACAGACGATTTCCAAATGTTGTTCCTTGATGTTCCCTCACTGTCTTTACCATACGCGTTTCGGGGTAACAGGCCCCTTCCTCAGTGGAAATGTGTTTAATGTGTGTCAATCAGTACAGAAAACGCAGAGGGAATGGAAGGATAAATGGATACAGATAGGTAGTAGAGAAGTCAATGGAATGGTATTAGAAAAGGTAGCAAAACTAAAAAGTTTAAAATTTAAATAATGCAGGGGAAGAAGATGTAGAGGACCTCAAATAAGAAGAACAATCAGGATAAAGGTGGAGATTAAATAAAATTAAAATAAAAATGCACAAAAAATTATAAGTGATAAAAATAAAAAGGGGATATAGGAAAGATATAAAGAGGAAATGAAAATTGAAAAAAGAAAATTGAAAAGAAACAGAGATGGAACAGATGGAGGAAAAGTCAGCTAGTGAGGGAAAAATAGGTGGAAAATTACCCTGATGCTAGTAAGGATACATTAGTATGCGGCACTAGTGGGGTAATGGCCGGTCAATAGGCCTGTGGGAGAAAAAAGGATAAACATATTAATATACGGTATAGAATAAACCTATTGATATATAAATTCAACCATACAAATAATTAGAGTAGACATTGTATCTCATATTCTCTGTTCAGTCCCTTTGGTTCCAGACTCTCCAGTCTGTGAATCCAGTATGCCTCTCTAAGTTTAAGCTGCCTTATCCTGTCACCACCTCGTTGGGAAATCGTAGCATGCTCAATAACCTGAAATTTTAATTGGGCAATGTTATGTGCAGCTTGATGAAAATGTGCTGGGACTGGGAGTAATATGTTTTTCCTTCTGATACTTGATTTGTGTTGACAGATTCAGTTACGAATAGTTTGAGGTGTCTCACCGACGCAAACTTGACGCAAGGGCATTTGAGAAGATACACGACATAGTCTGAAAAACTCGTGTATTGGAAAGGATTTCCCTGATTGCGGATGAAAAATATTACGGCCTTTTTTTACGTTGGAACACTGTAGGCAATGGAGACATGGGAAAGTTCCCTTCTTTTGGATGCGTAGGAAAAGTTGTCTAGGGATACTTGATGCGAACCCTACGTCTGCTATTACCAATAGGTCTCTAAAGTTTTTTCGGCCATCTATTACAGATCAATACAAGGTTATTAAACTCTTCGACGGTAGGATATGTTCTCTTTAGTAAATGCCAGCGTCCCCCATGATATTCTGAACTTTCCTCACACATGGATGGAATGTGTGCATAAATGGGATTCTTTTGGAAGCTGATGTAGACGGAGGTTTCTGATGGACTTTGGGATTAAGTAAGTTGTGTGGATAGCCTCTCTCCAGGAAACTGTGTTTTATTTCATCTAGTCTTTGGGCTTGTTTGTGGCCATACTGTACTATCCTACGAATTCTCTGGAACTGAGAATTAGGAAGTAATATTTTAGTGGGATGTGATGAAAGCTAGAGAAGTGTAATAGGTTGTTGCAGGCGGTAGGCTTTCTGTATAAGTCTGTGGAGAGATATCCCTGTTCATCCTTTGTGACTACTATGTCCAGAAAGTTAGTGGATGTTGGGTCAGAATGTATAGTAAATTGGAGTTCCGGGTAGACAGAATTGAAATTCCGTTAATGTGTCTAATGTGCCGTTCCATATACAGAAGATATTGTCTATATAACGTTTCCACAGATGACGTGTGTATTGAATCGATGTCCGGGTGAAGGTACGTATCCTCAAAATCAGCCATGTAACAATTAGCATAAGGGGGTGCTACATTCGATACCATGGCTGTCCCCTATTTCTGCAAGTAAAAGTTATCTTGGAACATGAAGAAGTTCTGGGAAAGAACTACTTCAAGGAGTTACATACACAATGCTATCTGTACTTTCACACTTGCATTAAACTTTTCCGGTATTGAGTTCCGTCCTAGGGGCTCAATACCGGAAAAAAACTGATCAGTTTTATCCTAATGCATTCTGAATGGAGAGCAATCTGTTCAGTATACATCAGGATTTCTTCAGTTCACTGTACGGTTTTTGGACGGAGAAAATACCGCAGCATGCTGCGGTATTCTCTCCGTCCAAAACTCCGGAACACTTGCCGGAATGCCGGATCTGGCATTATTTTCCATTTCAATGCATTAATGCCAGATCCGGACCCAAGTGTTCCGGAAAAACAGATCCGGTTTTGCAGTCTGCGTATGCGCAGACCTTTAAAAATGTGCAAAAAATAAATACCGGATCCGTTTTTCTGGATGACAACCGGAGAGACGGATCCGGTATTGCAATGCATTTGTGAGACGGATCCGCATCCGGAACAGTCTACAAATGGTATCCGTTTGCATACAGATAGCTGCATCCGGCAGGCAGGTCCGGCGACTGAACTGCCTGACGGAATCCAACAACACAAGTGTGAAAGTACCCTATTACGTCAGGATGCCATCCAGCCCTGCTCAGGAGTTTGTGTGTCGCTCTTAGTCCTTTCTGGTGATGTATAGAGGTGTACAAACTTGTAACATCCCACGTAACCAAGAATGTGTTGGTAGAGAGTGAATTTAGTTTCCAGGAAAGATGTGTCTAATAAGAAGGACCTTGTAGTTTTGATATAAGGTGTTAGGATTTTTTCTAGGAAGATTGACAGGGGTGACAGGATAGAATTAGTGGACTATTGGGCGGCCTAGTGGATTTTGGAGATCTTTATGTATCTCTGGTAAGACATAGAAAATGGGAATTACCGGATTCTTATTGGTCAACAATTTAACTGACGCTTCATCTATAACTCCTCTCCATCTTGTGATGTGCCTATTTTTATTATGGATATGATTATATTCATAACTGGAGATGTATAACTTATATTATTTGTTCTACTTCACTATGCTCTCATGTACTAAACAATTGTATTTATGTTATCTATTTGCTGCAGTCTGAAGAAGGCCATGCGGCTGAAATCTCACTACCGCAGCCGCAATAACTATTAAATAAACACCAAATTGCATTTGGTGCTGGAGTTTATTTTATCTATTATTTATGGGGTGGGAACCCAACAAGGATCAAATCCAGTGTATATATATATATACACTGCTCAAAAAAATAAAGGGAACACAAAAATAACACATCCTAGATCTGAGTTAATTAAATATTCTTCTGAAATACTTTGTTCTTTACATAGTTGAATGTGCTGACAACAAAATCACACAAAAATAAAAAAATGGAAATCAAATTTTTAACCCATGGAGGTCTGGATTTGGAGTCACACTCAAAATTAAAGTGGAAAAACACATTTAGGCTGATCCAACTTTGATGTAATTTCCTTAAAACAAGTCAAAATGAGGCTCAGTAGTGTGTGTGGCCTCCGCGTGCCTGTATGACCTCCTTACAACGCCTGTGCATGCTCCTGATGAGGTGGCGGACGGTCTCCTGAGGGATCTCCTCCCAGAACTGGACTAAAGCATCTGCCAACTCCTGGACAGTCTGTGGTGCAACGTGACGTTGGTGGATAGAGCGAGACATGATGTCCCAGATGTGCTCAATTGGATTCAGGTCTGGGGAACGGGCAGGCCAGTCCATAGCATCAATGCCTTCGTCTTGCAGGAATTGCTGACACACTCCAGCCACATGAGGTCTAGCATTGTCTTGCATTAGGAGGAACCCAGGGCCAACCGCACCAGCATATGGTCTCACAAGGGGTCTGAGGATCTCATCTCGGTACCTAATGGCAGTCAGGCTACCTCTGGCGAGCACATGGAGGGCTGTGCGTCCCTCCAAAGAAATGCCACCCCACACCATTACTGACCCAATGCCAAACCGGTCATGCTGGAGGATGTTGCAGGCAGCAGAACGTTCTCCACGGCGTCTCCAGACTCTGTCACATCTGTCACATGTGCTCAGTGTGAACCTGCTTTCATCTGTGAAGAGCACAGGGCGCCAGTGGCGAATTTGCCAATCTTGGTGTTCTCTGGCAAATGCCAAACGTCCTGCACGGTGTTGGCCTGTAAGCACAACCCCCACCTGTGGACGTCGGGCCCTCATATCACCCTCATGGAGTCTGTTTCTGACCGTTTGAGCAGACACATGCACATTTGTGGCCTGCTGGAGGTCATTTTGCAGGGCTCTGGCAGTGCTCCTCCTGTTCCTCCTTGCACAAAGGCAGAGGTAGCGGTCCTGCTGCTGGGTTGTTGCCCTCTTACGGCCTCCTCCACGTCTCCTGATGTACTGGCCTGTCTCCTGGTAGCGCCTCCATGCTCTGGACACTACGCTGACAGACACAGCAAACCTTCTTGCCACAGCTCGCATTGATGTGCCATCCTGGATAAGCTGCACTACCTGAGCCACTTGTGTAGGTTGTAGACTCCGTCTCATGCTACCACTAGAGTGAAAGCACCACCAGCATTCAAAAGTGACCAAAACATCAGCCAGGAAGCATAGGAACTGAGAAGTGGTCTGTGGTTACCACTCCAGAACCACTCCTTTATTGGGGTGTCTTGCTAATTGCCTATAATTTCCACCTGTTGTCTATCCCATTTGCACAACAGCATGTGAAATTGATTGTCACTCAGTGTTGCTTCCTAAGTGGACAGTTTGATTTCACAGAAGTGTGATTGACTTGGAGTTACATTGTGTTGTTTAAGTGTTCCCTTTATTTTTTTGAGCAGTGTATATATATATATATATACACTGCTCAAAAAAATAAAGGGAACACTTAAACAACACAATGTAACTCCAAGTCAATCACACTTCTGTAAAATCAAACTGTCCACTTAGGAAGCAACACTGAGTGACAATCAATTTCACATGCTGTTGTGCAAATGGGATAGACAACAGGTGGAAATTATAGGCAATTAGCAAGACACCCCCAATAAAGGAGTGGTTCTGCAGGTGGTGACCACAGACCACTTCTCAGTTCCTATGTTTCCTGACTGATGTTTTGGTCACTTTTGAATGCTGCCGGTGCTTTCACTCTAGTGGTAGCATGAGACGGAGTCTACAACCCACACAAGTGGCTCAGGTAGTGCAGCTTATCCAGGATGGCACATCAATGCGAGCTGTGGCAAGAAGGTTTGCTGTGTCTGTCAGCGTAGTGTCCAGAGCATGGAGGCGCTACCAGGAGACAGGCCAGTACATCAGGAGACGTGGAGGAGGCCGTAGGAGGGCAACAACCCACCAGCAACTCCGCCTTTGTGTAAGGAGGAACAGGAGGAGCACTGCCAGAGCCCTGCAAAATGACCTCCAGCAGGCCACAAATGTGCATGTGTCTGCTTAAACGGTCAGAAACAGACTCCATGAGGGTGATATGACGGCCCAACGTCCACAGGTGGGGGTTGTGCTTACAGCCCAACACCGTGCAGGACGTTTGGCATTTGCCAGAGAACACCAAGATTGGCAAATTCGCCACTGGCGCCCTGTGCTCTTCACAGATGAAAGCAGGTTCACACTGAGCACATGTGACAGATGTGACAGAGTCTGGAGACGCCGTGGAGAACGTTCTGCTGCCTGCAACATCCTCCAACATGACCGGTTTGGCATTGGGTCAGTAATGGTGTGGGGTGGCATTTCTTTGGAGGGCCGCACAGCCCCCCATGTGCTCGCCAGAGGTAGCCTGACTGCCATTAGGTACCGAGATGAGATCCTCAGACCCCTTGTGAGACCATATGCTGGTGCGGTTGGCCCTGGGTTCCTCCTAATGCAAGACAATGCTAGACCTCATGTGGCTGGAGTGTGTCAGCAGTTCCTGCAAGATGAAGGCATTGATGCTATGGACTGGCCCGCCCATTCCCCAGACCTGAATCTAATTGAGCACATCTGGGACATCATGTCTCACTCTATCCACCAATGTCACGTTGCACCACAGACTGTCCAGGAGTTGGCAGATGCTTTAGTCCAGATCTGGGAGGAGATCCCTCAGGAGACTGTCCGCCACCTCATCAGGAGCATGCAAAGGCGTTGTAAGGAGGTCATACAGGCACGTGGAGGCCATACACACTACTGAGCCTTATTTTGACTTGTTTTAAGGACATTACATCAAAGTTGGATCAGCCTGTAGTGTGTTTTTCCACTTAAATTTTGAGTGTGACTCCAAATCCAGACCTCCATGGGTTGAAAATTTTGATTTCCATTTATTTTTTTTTGTGTGATTTTGTTGTCAGCACATTCAACTATGTAAAGAACAAAGTATTTCAGAAGAATATTTAATTAACTCAGATCTAGGATGTGTTATTTTTGTGTTCCCTTTATTTTTTTGAGCAGTGTATATATATATATATATATATATATATATATATACAGCTGGGTCACAAAGAAAAGTCTGGGAACGTTTGTTTTCTTCTCTCTTTTCCTCAGACAACTGGGCTGTTAATGGGTGCTCTCAGTTTGGGGACGACACGGATGGACTGTTCTGAGGCCTGTGCATGCTGCAGCACCAGACATATGGTATAAACTGTGATTTGTTTTGGGGACAGTGGGTGGTAAATCACTGCAAAAGGGGCACCACAATGATATGCAACTGACAACTCTGGCTAATCCCTACAGCTATCTCTCAGTGTGGCATGGGTTCCTACCACTAGACTACCTAGGGTGTATGCATTTTTGCTGGGGGTTGCCGTTAGCAACGGATCACATGCAGTGTTTGGGGTTTTTGAGCGTTTCCTCCCATTTATGCCACTTTATTTCAGTTATTTTTCTCGATATGTTTAGAATGTGCCATTGTGTACTGCTGGTAGGCTTCTGTTACACCTGGTAGCCTGTGTCACATGGCCTGTTATAGGTGGGGCTCGCAGCCTTATCATCTCTCCGACTACCTGAGTGATCTCACTATGGAGGTATGTGGGAGCTTGGCTGTAAGTTGTATCTTAGCACCTCTCAGGCCGTGTTCACACACTATAGGTAGTCTAGTGGTAGAAACTCATGCCACACTGAGATACCTTGACGGTGGTGCAAAAGGGCTCCATTGTGTTCCTGACAGGAATACATTGACTAAAATCTCAGCTCTTAACATCAGCCTGAGGGATTAGCCAGTACTGTCAGTCCATATCATTGTGGTGCACCTTTCGCAGTGATTTATGTATTTTTATATTTGCATCCACACATTATTCCATCTTGTGTAGGATGCCATTGTGGTGCATGTGGTCCACTGCCGAAATCCTCCATTGTATGCATTTTTGCTGGGGATTGCCATTAGCAATAGATCACATGCGGAGGAATTGCTTCCCCGATTATAAACACGCCACAGTGTTTGGGGTTTTTGAGCATTTCCTTCCATTTAGGCCACTTTATTTCAGTTCTTTTTCTTGACAGTGGGTGGTAGTTTCAGGTCCTGGTAGTTAGAGAGAAGTAGGTTAGTGACCCCCGAGTTATCACAATATAACTCTGCATGAATCACTGGTATTTAATTCCGGAGATTTCTTGCACAAGTCATTCCAATTTAGGGAGCCAACAAAACATCTTCATGAGAAAATACAAGTCCAGTTGCTCGGACTTATTACTAATGATATACCAGGATCTGGATCAATGAGACCCTTCACAGACATATTGAGTTGCTGTTTTTTTTTACTGTAGGGAATAGCACTGCAGACTGTGCTATTCCATACAGCGGCATCCAATAAATAATGTATACCATGTATCTGTTAAACATGCACGTCCACACATGGAAGCACAATGCAGAACACAGTGTGAAAAGTGTCATCGCCATGCATTCGCAGACAGACAAACACATACAAAAAATTGGTAAATGGTCATTAAGGGGTAAACATCCCGTCATGAGACGTTGCAGTAAGAGTTGTAGAAGCAATAACTTGCCATCAAGCATTCTTTATTGAGGCTTGCTTTTGTGGATGTTACATAACGTTGTCTGCATCTTGTTTATAATACTTTATCCTGTCTAGCTGACGATTTGGCCTCGTTGCTACTTCTTTATGTGTGTGATACTGGCGCATTAATCCTGCACTTGTCTGGCTGTATAGGCTTAATGCTATCATACGTCAAGGTTATGTAGCAACATGCTTTAATTTGTTTGCTAGTTGGAGAGATGAATTGCAGATTAGAGGCTCTCTGGACTCGGAATGTGCAGCCATTACTTGTAGATAACCCCTCTTTCCTAACTGCTTACATTGTTCCCAGTTGTCCCTTCATTTGTACTTTCCTTACAGCAGAACACAAGACTGAAGTTGGGAGAACTGTAAATGACATTTGTTTTTTAAATTGGAGAGACTCTTACTAACATTACTTGCACCTTCCAAATGTAATTAGTTTTATTTCAGTTTACGTTATTTCCTCTGTTGAAGCAGCTGGAAACATGATCTGACTCTGGACTCATTTATGACAAATCAAACATATACTGTATACCGACCAGCCATAACATAAAAACCTTCAGTGATTTAAATTGTCTTGTTACAATGGCATACGTGTAGCCTGTTCAGCATACCATGCACGGTCTGCCAGGTTCACCAAGAACTGCCGAGCTTGCCCTTCAACGCCCCTACCACTACAGGGCCCTGCCTACAGCGGAACAGATGCCCTGATAAGAACAATCCCACTATCAGAAGTCTAAGGCTGGGTTCACACGAGCGTGTCCGGATTAGTTCCGGATGCGTCCCGGTGTGTTGCGGCAAACCCGCGCGAGTAGGAATGCAATTGCAGTCAGTTTTGACTGCGATTGCGTTCCGATGTTCAGTTTTTATCGCGCGGGTGCAATGTGTTTTGCACGCGCGTGATAAAAAACCGACTGTGGTACCCAGACCCGAACTTCTTCACAGAAGTTCAGGTTTGGGTTCGGTGTTGTGTAGATGTAATTATTTTCCCTTATAACATGGTTATAAGGGAAAATAATAGCATTCTGATGACAGAATGCATAGTAGGTGATCAGTTGAGGGTTAAAAAAAATAAAAAAATTAACTCACCTTCTCCGTTTGTTCGCGTAGTTCTCCCGGTCTTCAGTTCTTTAAAAAGATGAACTATGGGCTAAAGGACCTTTGATGACGTCAGATCACATGCTCCATCACCGTGGTGATGGACCCTGTGATTGGAGCATGTGATCTGACGTCACCAAAGGTCCTTTAGCCCATAGTTCATCTTTTTAAAGAACTGAAGACCGGGAGAACTACGCGAACAAACGGAGAAGGTGAGTTAATTTTTTTATTTTTTTTAACCCTCAACTGATCACCTACTATGCATTCTGTCATCAGAATGCTATTATTTTCCCTTATAACCATGTTATAAGGGAAAATAATACAGTGTATAGACAGTCACCTAGCAACCGTGCGTGAAAATCGCACCGCATCCGCACTTGCTTGCGGATGCATGCGATTTTCACGCAACCCCATTCACTTCTATGGGGCCTGCGTTGCGTGAAAAACGCAGAATATAGAGCATGCTGCGATTTTCACGCAACGCATAAGTGATGCGTGAAAATCATCGCTCATCTGAACAGCCCCATTGAAATGAATGGGTCCAGATTCAGTGCGGGTGCAATGCGTTCACCTACCGCATTGCACCCGCGCGGAAATCTCGCCCGTGTGAACGCAGCCTAACTAGATCACCCTGAGTGGTCCCTGCTGGCGGAATGGAATCTATCGTGCATTCATCAGGTAGCTGCTGGCAGGTAGAGCAGACAAGTCAAGTAGTAGTACTAGATGTAGTAAGGCTACTTTCACATCTGCGTTGTGCTGTCCGGTTTTGGGATCCAGCACAAGCTCTCAAAACCGCAGCACAATTCTTCAGTTTTGTCTCAATTCATTGTCAATTGGGACAAAACCGAACAAACTGGAACAGAGTTCCCACCAGAATGCATTCCGTTCCAGCTTGTTGCGTATGTTGCAAGCAGCATTTTTCTGTGCGGCGTAGGAAACTGAAGAAGTAGGTTCCAGCAACAGAAACCATGTAAGTCAATGGTGCTGGATCCGTTTTTTTCCGAGACACGAAAAAAAAAAACGGATCTGCAGCCCATTTCAACATAATACATCCAGATCCGTTCTGAATGGATGCAGCTGGTTGTATTATTATAACGGAAGTGTTTTGCTGTGGTTTTGAGATCCCCTGCCGGATCTCAAAACCGTACAGCAAAAATGAAAATATGAAAGTAGCCTAAGTCAAGTAGTAGTATTAGTTGGGGGTCAGTAACCGAGCAGTCAAACATCAAAGCCAAAAGAGTATTCAATAGGTATGTCAGAAAACAAGACAGAAAAAATGTACAGAGACACAAAAGCAGGAGAATGGTCGCTAGACAGTCCGAGGTCAAACACAGTAGTGAGCTAGGAGAAGGCAAAAAAAATTATCAGGTAAACGAACCGGGTCAGAAACGCAAGAATATGAAATATATGCATAGAGAACTAACAAACATATATGAACCAGGTACCACGTGTAATCATTGGCAAAAAGCACTCCAATATCAGTCTGTAGGACAGAGTAGAAAATAAAGTACATATCACAGTGATTGGCTCTCAAGCCAAGCCTCCTTCATCTTATTTGCAGCAAAACAGGTCTGGCTACACCTCTTCCTGCCTGTTTGCCTAACGTATGGATCAGTGACTGTTAGAATTGGTCGAGTAGTAGGATATATCAACCCCATATACGGTGTATGGCGCAAGTCGGGTCTTTAAAGATGGTGCTCTGTCAGGAAATTAACGAGAACCATAGCGCCTGTTTTACACAGCAGACACCTGGAAACGAAGCCCATGATCAGTCGCCAATCACAACTCTTAACCCCTCAGATGCCATGGTCAATTGTGATCACAGCATTTGATTGGTCTCGATTGGCCCAGCAAAAAAATTGGCTTTTACACGGTTCTGTAGATGTAAATATAAATAAGTTAAGGGAGACAGAATATGGTGATGCAAAAAAAAAAAAAGTTTTATCTTTTTAAACATTAAAGGGGTTCTCCGGGCTCTCCTATATTGATGACTTATCCTCAGGATAGGTCGTTAATATTAGATCGGCACCCCCTCTGATCAGCTGTATGACATATGAGAATGCCATAGACAGCAGCGGTGAGCAGGAAGAGAGACGGGAGATGGCACATGCACACTGCGCGCGCTGTCTCCTCTTACAGCTGATTGGGGGGAGTGCCAGGTTTCGGACCCCTGCTGATTTTATATTAATGACCTATCATGAGGATAGGTCATCAATATAAGAGAGCACAGAGAACCCCTTTAAAACACAAGAAAAACGAAAAAATGTAGCTTTGCTGTAATTGTACTGACCCAGAGAATGAAGTTAAAAGATCAATTTTACTGCTGATAAAATGAAACCCATAAAACTATTGCAGATTTGCGCTTTTTACCATTTCCACCCCATTTGGATTGTTTCTATCTTCCCAATTCATCATTTGCAATATTAAATGGTGCCTTAGAAAGTACAACTTGTCCTGCAAAAAAACAAGCTATGTGAATGAAAGAATAAAAACGTTATGGCTCCAGGAAGGCAGGGAGTAGAAAACCCTGAAAATTAGCAAAGAGTGTGGAAGGCAGAGGAAGGAGGAAAGGAGCCTGATTGTAACAGCGGCTGCTGTGCACCGCTGTTCCCCTAAACAAAGATTATTATTGATGATTTCTTAATACACATGCGTATTGTATGCTGCAAGATACTATCTGGAATTATCCCAGTCCTCCGTATAGAAAGCAAAAGAAAAAAGGTAGCGGATCTGCGCAAACTGGACAAGTGGTAAAGGTGAAACAATCAAAAGTGCAGTCTGTCAGTATATGCTCAACACAACTAACAAAGTCTGCGTGCTGTCTCTTAGCCCACGGGTGTTCACACTTCTCTTGTTACAGCAATATACTTCAGGTACCGCAATGCTCGATTCTGCCCATTATTCCAGGTTTGCAGCCTTAAGAAAAGATGCATACAAAGTGCTCACCGCGTATAGATAAAAAAAAGTCACACTTTATTGTACTTACAAAGTTGTTGTCTTAATCAAATCACATAAAATATCACTGCCCAACCCGGGTTTCGCTCAGCTTTGTCAGGGGCGTGCCAAGATTCAGTTCTGGTACGGGTAAATTTTTTCTTTCGCTGTTCCCCTGCTTACCGCCGCTGTCCCAGGCGCCGTGTTCAACGCATTGGCAGATCCAGGAAGGGGGCAACGGGGCAATTGCTCCCCCCGAGAATGTAGTCAAACATTCCGGGCCCGGCGGCGGTGGAAGCGTCAGGGAGAGATGAGCGCTTCCATTGTGGAAGCGCTCATCTCCATATTCATCTGTAACGCCGTCCTTCGGAGTAGGGCAGGTGAGAGGCGTCTCCCTTGCCTGTTCCTCTGATAGGCTGCAGGCCTAGTGCCTGTAGCCTATCAGAGGCCGGTGCAGGCCGCGCGATGACGTCATCGCGCCACCTGACCTGTACAGAGCGGGACACAGGTCGGAAAAGGCCTGCATCGCATCGCAGTGTCATAGAGGTAAGTATAAGTGTTTATTGTTTTAATTATTTTTAGTACAGTATGGCAATAAGGAGGGTGGGTGGGGCCCTATATACTGGCACATTATGGGGGGAGCACTATGGAGAGGTGGGAAGGAGCACTATGGGGGTATCTAATGGGGGCCCTATATACTGGCACATTATGGGGGGCACTATGGAGAAGGAGGGAAAAGAGCACTATGGGAGCATTATATAGTGGCATTTAATACTGGCACCCATTTTGGTGCCACTATGGGAAAGGGGGGAGAGAAGCATTATGGGGGAATCTATGTGGGGCAGTCTATAGGAGCATTTTATACTGCCACATTATGAAGGGCAGTATGGGGACAGGGGAGGAGCACTATGGGGGCATCTTCTGGGGGCACTATATAGGAGGATTTTATACTGGCACAAATTATAGGGGCACTATGGGCACCTTAGCTCAACTGAGGGCACTAAGTGTATTTTGTAGTGGCACACAGTACGGGTCATTGGAACACATGAGGGCATTCTGGAGACATTGACTGGGGGCACTAAGAGGAGGTATTTATTTTTATTTTTTTACTGCCACACAACGGAGCATTTTTTTGTACTGGCGCACATTATAAGGGGGCTTTATTACAACTGCGGGACTATGGGAGCATTTTTATTTCTGGGACACAATTACTGATGGGGGCACTAGTCTGTAGGAGCACTACAGGGAGTGCAGAATTATTAGGCAAGTTGTATTTTTGAGGATTAATTTTATTATTGAACAACAACCATGTTCTCAATGAACCCAAAAAACTCATTAATATCAAAGCTGAATATTTTTGGAAGTAGTTTTTAGTTTGTTTTTAGTTTTAGCTATTTTAGGGGGATATCTGTGTGTGCAGGTGACTATTACTGTGCATAATTATTAGGCAACTTAACAAAAAACAAATATATACCCATTTCAATTATTTATTTTTACCAGTGAAACCAATATAACATCTCAACATTCACAAATATACATTTCTGACATTCAAAAACAAAACAAAAACAAATCAGTGACCAATATAGCCACCTTTCTTTGCAAGGACACTCAAAATCCTGCCATCCATGGATTCTGTCAGTGTTTTGATCTGTTCACCATCAACATTGCGTGCAGCAGCAACCACAGCCTCCCAGACACTGTTCAGAGAGGTGTACTGTTTTCCCTCCTTGTAAATCTCACATTTGATGATGGACCACAGGTTCTCAATGGGGTTCAGATCAGGTGAACAAGGAGGCCATGTCATTAGATTTTCTTCTTTTATACCCTTTCTTGCCAGCCACGCTGTGGAGTACTTGGACGCGTGTGATGGAGCATTGTCCTGCATGAAAAACATGTTTTTCTTGAAGGATGCAGACTTCTTCCTGTACCACTGCTTGAAGAAGGTGTCTTCCAGAAACTGGCAGTAGGACTGGGAGTTGAGCTTGACTCCATCCTCAACCCGAAAAGGCCCCACAAGCTCATCTTTGATGATACCAGCCCAAACCAGTACTCCACCTCCACCTTGCTGGCGTCTGAGTCGGACTGGAGCTCTCTGCCCTTTACCAATCCAGCCACGGGCCCATCCATCTGGCCCATCAAGACTCACTCTCATTTCATCAGTCCATAAAACCTTAGAAAAATCAGTCTTGAGATATTTCTTGGCCCAGTATTGACGTTTCAGCTTGTGTGTCTTGTTCAGTGGTGGTCGTCTTTCAGCCTTTCTTACCTTGGCCATGTCTCTGAGTATTGCACACCTTGTGCTTTTGGGCACTCCAGTGATGTTGCAGCTCTGAAATATGGCCAAACTGGTGGCAAGTGGCATCTTGGCAGCTGCACGCTTGACTTTTCTCAGTTCATGGGCAGTTATTTTGCGCCTTGGTTTTTCCACACGCTTCTTGCGACCCTGTTGACTATTTTGAATGAAACGCTTGATTGTTCGATGATCACGCTTCAGAAGCTTTGCAATTTTAAGAGTGCTGCATCCCTCTGCAAGATATCTCACTATTTTTGACTTTTCTGAGCCTGTCAAGTCCTTCTTTTGACCCATTTTGCCAAAGGAAAGGAAGTTGCCTAATAATTATGCACACCTAATATAGGGTGTTGATGTCATTAGACCACACCCCTTCTCATTACAGAGATGCACATCACCTAATATGCTTAATTGGTAGTAGGCTTTCGAGCCTATACAGCTTGGAGTAAGACAACATGCATAAAGAGGATGATGTGGTCAAAATACTCATTTGCCTAATAATTCTGCACTCCCTGTATTACTACTAAGTGCACTCTGGCACAGAATTATTAATATTGTTGGGATTTTGGAGAGCACTATTACTGTGGGGGCACCCTGGCACAGTATCAGCTTAGCACAGTTATTTTTGGAGGACATTATGGTTACACTATTAGTGTCAGGGGCACTATTTGCTGGGTGCAGTTATTTTTTAGGGCATTGTGTTTCAATAATTATTGAAGAGGGTGCTATCTGTGTGTAACTAGTATTTTCAGGGGGTTTATCTGTTTCTACAGTATAGTTTTGGGGGGGCACAGCGTCTCAGTATTGGGGTGCATAATGGGATGTTGAGTAGGTGGGAGAAAAAGTAGGAAACTAAGATGTCTGTCTGTTTGTCAAACTCTGCAGAGATGAGAGATGTCTGAAAGAAAGCATCATGGCGGTCTGGTCTGAATGGAGAAGATGAAGAAAGAGAACATCTACATCAAAGGAGACGTCACTGGATGTAAGAGGTATGGGTGGGGCTGTGTGTGGGTGTGGCTTGAGGGTGGGTGGGGACACAGGGGCCCCATAATCTCCTATTTCCCGTGGAAGTGCCCCTCCCGAGACCAGGCTCTGGATCCGCCACTGGTTCAACGGTGATCTGCTGCCAGTGCTTCCCCATTCACAGCTGCAGTCCTGGGCTCTGTCCGTGTAGGTACTGTTTGTTCTGGGATCCGCTCCACAGTTTTCTTTCAGCCATGGCCACAGTATACTTGCTGCTTGTTCCCTGCAGTACTTCCTTAAGGGCCGGTGCGCATCACTTCCTGTGCTTTATGGGTTAGATCATGTAACCTTACTGACCAATCGTAGCCCTCCTGCATGTATATAACTGGCTTAGCCCCCTTTCCAGATTCCTGAGCGTCAAGGTCCTAGTATCCTGCTAAGGTTGCTGATATCTCGTGCTTGTGTTGCTGGACTCTGCTACCTGTTTGATCCCTGCCTGCTTTCTTTGACTCTCCTGTTTCCGACCCGTATTGCCTGACCTGTACCTGTGCTGCCTGCCCTGACCTATTGCTTGTTTGACTTAGTCTCTGCCTCATCATTCGGTCCTGCACTGTTGCTCCTGTTTACGACTTGGCCTGCTGACTACGTCTGTACCTCTGGTACCTTGCTCAGGTACCTCCTGGTCTACCTGGGCCAGCTGCATCGTGTGCCAATCCTCCTCAAGAGGTAGCGACCTGGTGTTCCCCTCGGGAAAGTCTATCCCCACCATCAGGGGTACTGTGAAAGTCGAGGGGTTCACTTAGACAACTCCCTTGGAGGTAGGACATGTGGCACAGTGGGTTCACACCCGCTCGTTTGTGACACTGATAATTGAAGAAAGAGGTATTTTTCTCTAATAAAAGATATTACAAAATTTTGTATCTTCAGATTTATGTGAGCATTTGTAACTTTGCATATTTGTGGGTATGCTTTAAGCAGAAAAATGAGCAAGCATAAGGATCGGGGTAATTAGAGATGTTAAAAAAGTATGATGTTAGATGACTCAATGAAAGCAGGTTTTGTGTGGTGTTCCTAGTATGCAGTGGTTAGTAGCTACCAAAAATGGTTGGCTGAGCCAGTGAACTAGCATCAGGGTCAGGTACACCCAAGTTTCATTGATGCATCACAGCTTGCTACATATGGGATGGCATAGCGATAGACCAGGGATGCTCAGCCTGCGGCCCTTCAGCTGTTGCAAAACTACAACTCCCAGCATGCCCTAATAACTGTAGGCTGTCCAGGCATGCTGGGAGTTGTAGTTTTGCAACAGTAGGAGAGCCGCTGCTCGGGCATCCCTGCTATAGACCTTACAGACAGGGACCTCTCTCCTTTGTACCAGTCTGTAACTTGTCTTGTTCATGCTTAGTTCAATTGTCTGTATTATGTATGTATACCCCTTCTCATACGTACAGCACCATAGAATGAATGGTGCTTTAATAATAAATAAGAATAAGAAAATAGATGTATCAGGGTGCAGTGTGCCTACAATGGGCAAATGAGCGTAAGAACTAGACCATGGAGTAATGGCTGAAGGTAGTCTGGTCCAATGAATCAGTGTCTTTCATCTGGATAGACATATGTGCATGTGTTCTTTAATTGAGGAAGAGAAGACAAGCCGGTGCATTTAGTGTGATACTCTGGACAATGTTTTCCTAGGTTCTGCCTAGGTTCTGTCTGCCCTAGATTTTATTTAGTTTTTTTTATTTTTAAGTTTTCGTTTTGCACTCCCTGCCTTCCCAGAGCCATAACTTTTTTATTTGTCTGTTCACATAGCCATATGAGGGCTTGTTTTTTGCGGGACAAGTTGTAATTTTTAACGCCACCATTTAATATTGCATATGATGTAGTGGGAAGCGGGAAAAAAATTCCAAATGGCGTGAAATAAAAAAATAAAAAAAAGCTATTCCACCACAGTTTTATGGGTTTTCTATTTACTACATTCGATGTACGATAAAACTTACCAGTTACTTTTATTCTACAGGTTAGTACGAATCCGGCGATACCTTATATGTAAAGTTTTTCTTGCGTTCTAAAAAGTGGGACAAAATTAGTTTTATTTTTTTTGTTGCCAAATTTTGACTCCTATAACTTTTTTGTAATTGTGTGTATGGAGCTGTATAGGGGCTTATTTTTTTGCAGGGCGATCTGAACTTTTCAATGATACCATTCTGGGGAGTGTATGACTTTTTGATCACTTTTTATTACTTTTTTTTGTAGTAAATGAAGCGACAAAAAAACGGCGAATCGGCCATTTGGACGCTTTTTTCCGTTTTGCTGTTTGCCGTATGGAGAATATATTTTTATATTTTTATACTATGGGCGTTTTCGCACATCGCGATACCGATGATGTGTATTTTTTTTATTTTATTTTATTTCTTTCATTATTTTTTTCCCACACTTTTTTATAGTTCCCGTAGGGAACTATAACATGCAATCATTATATTGCTATTCTCATAGACCCCAATGTACTAGCATTGGAGTCTATGAGAAAATTGCTTGTTTCCTATGGAGCCCTATTACAGGCAAGGGCTCCATAGGAAATACTATGCAGTAGCCTCCTGTCATTCACAAAGATCTGCTGCAGCATACACACTCCACCTCCTCCGATCGCCACACGGGGGAGCGTGAGGCTCACTGAAAGCGGGCGTTTCCGGTGTTTCACGCGCTCAGATGCCGTGGTCAGGATTGATCACAGCATCTGAGGGGTTAAATGTCCGCGATCAGAATTACTGCCGATTGCGGACATGAGTCGCGGATGTCTGCTATAAGAAGCAGGCGGCCACATGCGGGCGCCATCTTTAAAGAGTGATATTCTGTTGTGGTGGTGGCTCACTCCCTATTACCTATGGTATGGTGCTGCCAACCCAATTGAGAGGACACCCTGCCTCTCCAAAAAAGAGAGATGACTAAAGTAGGTATGTGTTGGGCGAGCACTCTAACATCAGGCTTGAGCTAACACAGATCACACATTTATTGCATAGAAAATACATAAAACAAAATATAGCAATATAACTAATATAAAATCAATATAAAACAAATAGTCGCAATATATTCGCAAAGGGGGCAATTCCAATGCGCCACCATAAATGTCTGTGTTGTAATATGGATCTCTTTACCATACATGCGCATGTAATACTCTTTGTTTCATATGCGAAGCCTGAGGGATTGGTATTGTGTCGCAGAATAATCGCAGATAGTGGAGGTATTAATATTACTTTCGGATAAGTTCTAATATAGTTCGAAGAGTGATAGTATTAAAACTATCATAAATAGTCGTGTGTGACTTTAAGTCAAGTTGTAATAGATGACGATGTCGGCTATTCAGCCGCTTACCTCCTTCCTTCGGGGCTTGTCCGTGGTGTCTCCGCTGACTTGACGAGGGGCGAGCGGTACGGGAAAATTCTGGCGTCTCGCGTCGCACTCCTCGAGTATGTATTGTCGAGATCTGTATTGTCGAAAGCTCGCGGGAAGACAATCGCGATACTTCGGTTTCATCCGGATCTAGCGTCTCTTGTATGTAAAATCAAAATCCAGTTTTTCGATTTCTTTATGGAAATGTCCGCATGGCCATGCGACTGGAGATACTTCAGCAGGTGTGCGACGTTACCAGACGCGTTTCGGGATATGTCACTATCCCTTCCTCAGTGGTCACCATCTTTAAAGACCCCGCTTTACGGGTTAAGATTGCTGAAGACCAAGTATTAATGGCAGGGGCAACACTGAAAACATTATTTAGGGACAGATTGAGGAACATGAAAGAGTTCAAGGTGTTGATTTGGCCTCCAAAATCCAAAGACCTCAGTCATCAGCATCTGTGGGATGTGCTGTATAACCAAGTCCGCTCTATGGAGCCTTCCCCTCCCAACTTACAGGGGTTAAAGAATCTTCAGCAACGTCCTGTTACCAGATTCCACAGAACATCTCCAAAGGTGATGTGGCGTTCATGCCTTGGTGGGTTAGACCTGTTACACTGGCACAAGGGGAGCTATAAAATATTAGGTGGTTTTAATGAAAGCCCAAATTATTTTTATTTCTTTTAGCTGGAAGTGGCTCTACTGAAATATTGAGTTTGCATGATACAAAGTTGTCCTGTTATATCATTGTATTGCAAGAAGTGAATTCTGTGTGACCAGGCGAAATGTTGCTTTTTTATATAGGTTATGCATAAGGGTTGCTGAATACTCATGAATCCATTTATTTAGAGACAATCTAGTCATGTAATTTATATTATCCGATCTGCCGCTGTACTGTAAATGTACAGCGGCACTTCTACAATGCATTGTTTAATCTAGTCTTAATCCAATTATCTATGAAGAATTAATTCATGGATGAGTGGCCAAACTAATTCTCTCTCTGAAAATCAATAAGAAGTCTGTGACTGGATATGTGATCAGGGAGTAAGAAGAGATTCTTTGCTTGTATGCGGTTCTATACTTGGAATCAAAGCACAAATGCAGTAAATGATATTTGTAACCAGAGTACTCCCTGAAATTGTGTACTGCACGCAAGGCAGCACCGAGGAAGGTCTAGTGGTTCTAGTAGGAAAATCATTTGTAGCTGCATGTAATAGTGCTGGTAGATAGAGCAGTCAGAATGTACCATGTCTTACTGCACCCAGCTACTGTAAACTATGATACAAAGTAGAGAATCAGTCATTTGTCCAATGCACAGTGTGGGGATTCGCTCAGGTAGTTAGGACTAGGGTTGTTTCGGGTATCGAACTTTCGATACCCAGTCTAAACTTTTGTCCCGGTATTGATACAATACTGGGATTTGCCTTTTATCGATACTAGGCCAGTATCAGAGAACATGAGCGCGCTGCTGTCAGCGCGGCCATGTTCCCTCAGCAGCACGGGGAGAAGGAAGCAGTCTCTCCCTCCCCTCTATGCTGCCGCTGCCACCAATGAGAGCACAGAGGGGTGGAGGAGGGGAGGGGCTGTGGCCACTGCGCCACCAATGATAACTAACGTTTAATACATTACAAATACAAGCGGCAGAAACACATTGCTGTGATCCATGGCAATTAAGGGGTTAACCTGAGAGGTTAACTGCTGCTGATCGCAGCGCCCTGTCAGAGGTCAGGCAATGTGTTTCCGCTGCTGGCTGTATTTGTATATTAAACGTTAATTATCATTGGTGGCGCAGTGCCTCCCCCCCCCCACAGTATTAAAAACATTAGTGGCAGTGGCCACAGAGTCCCCTCACCTCCTCTCATTAGCGGCAGTGGCAGCTTCTGATCGGAGCCCCAGCAGTGTAATCCTGGGGCTCCGATCAGTTACCATGGCAGCCAGGACGCTACTGAAGCCGTGGCTGCCATGGTCAGCTCCCTGCTGCTGTATGTACTATGCACAGGGCAGCAGGGACAGTGTAAGATCCTATTCACCCTAATAGAGCTCTATCAGGGGGAATAGGACAAGGGATTTAAAGATCCCAGGTTCTACCCGTAAGGGGGGAAATAGTTATTAAATAAACTGTAAAAAAAAAAGTTAAAAAAATACACCCCCTTTCCCAATTTTACATATAAAATATATAAACAATAAATAAATTAAATATTACCGTACATATCGCCACATCCAAAAAGTCCAAAATAAAAAAAAATATCTCTTATGCGGTGAACACTATAAAAGAAAAAAAGACAATAAAAACTGTGCGATTCGCCTTTATTTTTTTTGGGCACCCTTTCCCCCCCAAAAAATAGGATAGGACTGTTCTATTATAGGCTGGACGTTTCATAAAATGCGGAATGCACGCTGCTTTTTTTGGCGTTTTATTTTTTTTTGCGTGGTATCGAATGGTATCGGGTATCGCAATCGTTTTTTTTGGTATCGAAACCAAATAAAATTTTTTGTATCGAAACAACCGTAGTTAGGACTAGCGGATGCAGTATAGAGTCAAAGTACACAGTTCTTGAATCAAACAACTGTGTTTATTCACACATTGGTGTATAACAAAATGCAGATAAGGTGTATCACAAAAGGCAGGTGGCTTGGTGTTTGTTCACACACAAGGAGAATCCATAAACAATAAAAGTCACCTTTTCTCCTGGGTGTTAATTCACACCCTGTAAGGCTACTTTCACACTGGCGTTTCTGGGTCCGCTTGTGAGATCCGTTTCAGGGCTCTCACAAGCGGCCCAAAACAGATCAGTTTAGCCCCAATGCATTCTGAATGGATAAGCATCCGTTCAGAATGCATCAGTTTGCCTCCGTTCAGCCTCCATTCCGCTCTGGAGGCGGACACCAAAACGCTGCTTGCAGCGTTTTGATTCCCGCCTGACGATGCGGAGCCAAATGGACCGTCCTGACTTACAATGTAGGTCAATGGGGACGGATCCGTTTTCACTGACACAATATGGTGCAATTGAAAACGGATCCTTTTTTTTTTGTTCATGGTAATGCAAACGGATCCGTTCTGAACGGATACAATCGTTTGCATTATCGGTGCGGATCCGTCTGTGCAGATACCAGACGGATCCGCACCTAACGCAGGTGTGAAAGTAGCCTTAGCCGTTCAGCCTCATCAAGTCCATAGGCAGCCTGTTCGCCTTTAGAGGGGCCTGAGTCCTCCAGCCCGGCTCAAACCTCAAATCCTAGCACAGCCCTCAGTTCACAGCACACAGACTCCTGAGCTCCACTGTCAGAGGGAGGTAAATCCACACACCTGGCAGTGCTGGCTGGTTTTTATGCCTGGCAAAACCTGGCCTGAAACATGGGGAGTAGTCACCCACCCAGCACTTTGACTACTCCCAGTAAGAGCCGTCCCGGATCAGCTATGACAGCCAAGCTAAATCTTTAGGTATCAATTAGCAATAGCTGCTGCTGACACATAAAACACCGGCTCTTACTTCACCGAGGCCAGGAACCTCGGTGACACATACCTTCCATCCACGATGATTCCAGGTACCTTCTTACAACAGGTACAAACTAATGGAATGATGATAAATAAGACCATAGGTACAAACTAGAAATGAGCGAATGGATTGTAAAAAATAGTTTTGTCTCATCTGCAAGGCTTCTTCAGCTGTGGGGGGCTGTTCCCGTAGGTGAACAAGCGCCCAACTGCCGCAAGTTTGATAGGGCCAGACATTTAGCTCAGTCCTGTCAATTCCCAGCCTGAGAAGACACTGCTTTGAAGGTGAAGCAGAGTCTGTCCCCGTGCTCGGCTAAACAGCGGTAAGAAATTATCAGGGCTAAATGTCCAATCCTGTTAATCTTGCAGCAGGTCGGTGCTTCACTCTGCAGGGACAGCCCCTCACAGGTGAAGCAACCATGTTCAGGAGACAAATCGATTTGCTTATCTCTTGTAAAAAGTAAAATCCCACCCAGGGTGGCGATCCTTATATAGTCTGGGACAAATCATATTTCAGCCTTTTGCCCCTTGACAAAGGTGAGCGCAAAATGTGCGTCGGGTGGTGGTGGTGGTCTGCTTTAATACAGGATCTTCACTGCTGGTTGGTATTGATACTTTTGCTCTAACTGTTTATGCTAGACATCTCCTTACTATGATTGACCATAGGTTCTTTATTGAATCATGTTTATATGTAGCTTTCTTTAAGTTATTTGATATTCTCAACAGCATTAATCTATGGTAATGTTTTCTCAATCACTTCTACCAACAGCCTCTTCATTAGTGCACTAGCGCTTTACCTTTATACATCCTGTTCTCGGACCACCACTGTAGTGTTGCTTTTAACTTTTTAATGTGTTTGTGTCTTGCCAATCATGTTTATATTTTGATGTTAATAAAATGAACTGTTTAACCATACCTATTTTTTTGTGTTGTGATTTGACCATACTACCGAATTCCATATAGTGATGAGCGGCAGGTCCCATATTCGAATTCGCTATATTTTGAGATTCGCGATTGCGAATAATCTAAATTGTAAAAATTGCGTAATACGAAGTTGATCAAAAAATAATATATAGCAGTAAATACAGTGCTATATATTATAGCGAATATTCGAGAAAATACAAACAGAGCAATTTTGCTAAGCTAATATAGTGCTATAATATTTATTTTTAATAGTGTAAATTTTTTCGAAATCTGGAGTTCAGAAGAGAAAAAAAAATATAAGACTATATAAAAAAAATGATTATGGCACTAGATTGGCTAAATTGCTCTATATTTGTATTTAGCGAATATTCGCTATATTGCTATATATTCTTGTTTTAGAATATGACGAATATTCTAAAAAACGAATATATAGCAATATAGCGAATATTCGTAAAATACACATAAAGACTGCAATTTAGCTAATATAATGCCATAACCTTTTTTTTTCAAAGTTGTAATTTTTCTTCAAATCTGAAGTTCATAAGAGAAAAAAAATTACGACTATGAAAAAAAGTTTATAGCACCATATTACCTAAATTGCAGTCTATATGTGTATTTTACGAATATTCGCTATATTGCTATATATTCTTGTTTTAGAATATGACGAATATTCTAAAAAAAGAAGTTACAGCAATATAGAGAATATATTCGGTATTTAGAATATTTGTCTTTTTTTATTCAATGGGTACTGTTATTCCACTTTGGCATACTCCTCCCTGACAAGCGTCCCCGTCACCATGGGATCGCCTGTGGGTTAGAATATACCATCGGATCTGAGTTTTCACGATGGTATTTTCTAACCCACAGGCGTTTCCATGGTGACGGGGACGCTTGTCGGGGAGGAGTATGCCGAAGTGGAATAACAGTACAGATTTTTTTTTAAAACGAATATTCTAAATAACTAATATATTCGCTATATTGCTATATATTTGTTTTTTAGAATATTCGTAATTTTTTTTCCATATGAAAACATGATTCCTTCCTGCTTAAGTTGCTTGTGGGCCAATGACTCATTGACCCACAAGAAAGAAGCAAGGAGGAATCATGTTTTCAGATGTAAAAAAATGACGAATATTCGATATAGCGAATATATAGCACTATATTCAAAATATTCGTGAATTAGTGAAGTTGCAATAGTCGCGATATATATTCGTTATTCGAATATTCGCGCTCAACACTAATTCCATACACAGTACCTCTTTTGGTCCCATATTCCAGCCGTTGACCTTACATCTTCCTTGGTTGTCCCTTCTCGTCGCCTGGATTCTTCCTTCCACTTCTTTAGAAATCCAGACTACTTTTTTATTCCACTAAAGTAAAAGAGAGTGTTCTTTTTACCTCCATTGAGATGGAATACCTTTTTTTGCTGGGTAGGATAGTAAAAAAAAGAAACTTTTTTTTGTTTTGTTTTTTTTCATGCGTGTACGAAACAGCTGTTGCCTGTTATATCCATACCCGATTTTACTGTTTTTGAAATCAAGATTGGAATTTACCGAATGATGAGTGCCATCTATTCTTACCCTTTTCTTTCTAATATAAATTATCATACATCCTTAGGAAATTAGTCATGCTTGACGAACTCTGAAGCCTTGCTACTATTTCTGACATATTTGTATATGATGGAAAAAGTGAAAGGGATTCATAATGATGACCTTTGGTTAAACACTGTATTATCAAAGTATTTACCCCGAAAACTGGTGAAATACACTGATGAATCTGCCCTTTTGTATCTCCTCCTACTTTACTTTTCAAGATGCTCCTGTAATAGGAGGCTGAACTCTTTAAATGAAGCAACACATATACGACCCACATTACGTTGTTGTGTACTCAGCATTACAGGAGTAAAATTCATATAACAGTGTTACTGCTAACCATACATTGCAAGACATAACATTTGCAAGCCCTACTACTAGCAGCTGGCTCTAGGTTACTGCAGGACTAAGTGAACAACATTCATGGGGAGGTAGGTTGGATGCAGGAAAGCATGTGGCATCCTAGGTATGTTGTGCAAACTTTACACCCTTACCGGTAGAGGAATAGAAAAAAGGGTTAATAGCCAGGATGAAAGTTTCCTCTGATCCTGGCTTTGGATCTGAAATCTGTTCTAAATGCCAGAGCTGTTAGTAACAGCCAGGTCTTAGAGCAGTAGAGCTCTGGGAGCCTTTAATCTCCCTCTACTCCAGCGCGAACTAAAGGCATCACAGCCTCCGTTAAGGGGTAAAAAAAATATAGTCTCCTCTTAGGTACAGTAGGTACAAGTCTGACCTATTCCCCATAACCCTCTCAATGGTATCCTTTGTCCTCTCTGTTGTTTGTACAGGCTGGGCAATGAACATCAGAACCGTATCCCTTGTGTGAGTTGTAAAGGATAATGGAAGAATTACATATTTACCTGTTGCAGGACATGCTAGAAGTGGTGTCTGCTAGTGGCTTGGCAAAGTTGTGTCCATCTTACCATGTATTGTTCAGAAATACCTTCTGCAACTTCACACATTCGTTATTCTGGACATTATTTTCAATTTGCTGTTTCAGTCAGGGACTGTCTGGGGATTAGTTTCATAAACTTTACCCTAAATTAATCCCACAGATAAAAGTCATACTTTTAGGTCTGATGACTGTGGAGGCCAAAACTCTTGGTTCACCATATGTTCTTCTGTGAATGCTGCATATACTCAACATCAGGATGAGTACGACGTATGGCCAGTCACTCCGCCTTGCTGAAAGCAACATAATTTACAGTTACAATAACTGTGCATATCAATGTATAAAGCTTTGTTCACATCCTTATCAAAGAATATTGGACCTACAATCCACATACCTATAGCTGCACACCAAACAAGTTTTAGATCATAGGGTGACCATTGTTGCAGCTTGTTTGAATTTTCTATGTACAAGTACCTATTATTCTTTGATTTAAATAATGAGATTTCCAGGGGAATAATATTGATGGCCTATCATCAGGAAAGTCATCAATATCTGATTGTTGGAGATCCAATTTCCAACATCTCCACCAATTAGATGTTGGAATATGCCATGGCGCTCAGGTAAGCACAGCGGCCTGATCACAATTTCCCCAAGCACAGCGCTGTACAGTCATGGCCAAAAGTTTTGAGAATGACACAAATATTAGTTTTCACAAAGTTTGCTGCTAAACTGCTTTAAGATCTTTGTTTCAGTTGTTTCTGTCATGTAGTGAAATATAATTACACGCACTTCATACGTTTCAAAGGCTTTTATCGACAATTACATGACATTTATGCAAAGAGTCAGTATTTGCAGTGTTGGCCCTTCTTTTTCTGGACCTCTGCAATTCGACTGGGCATGCTCTCAATCAACTTCTGGGCCAATTCCTGACTGATAGCAACCCATTCTTTCATAATCACTTCTTGGAGTTTGTCAGAATTAGTAGGTTTTTGTTTGTCCACCCGTCTCTTGAGGATTGACCACAAGTTCTCAATGGGATTAAGATCTGGGGAGTTTCCAGGCCATGGACCCAAAATGTCAACGTTTTGGTCCCCGAGCCACTTAGTTATCACTTTTGCCTTATGGCACGGTGCTCCATCGTGCTGGAAAATGCATTGTTCTTCACCAAACTGTTGTTGGATTGTTGGAAGAAGTTGCTGTTGGAGGGTGTTTTGGTACCATTCTTTATTCATGGCTGTGTTTTTGGGAAAAATTGTGAGTGAGCCCACTCCCTTGGATGAGAAGCAATCCCACACATGAATGGTCTCAGGATGCTTTACTGTTAGCATGACACAGGACTGATGGTAGCGCTCACCTTTTCTTCTCCAGACAAGCCTTTTTCCAGATGCCCCAAACAATCGGAAAGAGGCTTCATCGGAGAATATGACTTTGCTCCAGTCCTTAGCAGTCCATTCACCATATTTTCTGCAGAAGATCAATCTGTCCCTGATGTTTTTTTTGGAGAGAAGTGGCTTCTTTGCTGCCCTTCTTGACACCAGGCCATCTTCCAAAAGTCTTCGCCTCACTGTGCGTGCAGATGCGCTCACACCTGCCTGCTGCCATTCCTGAGCAAGCTCTGCACTGGTGGCACTCCGATCCCGCAGCTGAATCATCTTTAGGAGACGATCCTGGCGCTTGCTGGACTTTCTTGGACGCCCTGAAGCCTTCTTAACAAGAATTGAACCTCTTTCCTTGAAGTTCTTGATGATCCTATAAATTGTTGATTGAGGTGCAATCTTAGTAGCCACAATATCCTTGCCTGTGAAGCCATTTTTATGCAACGCAATGATGGCTGCACGCGTTTCTTTGCAGGTCACCATGGTTAACAATAGAAGAACAATGATTTCAAGCATCACCCTCCTTTTAACATGTCAAGTCTGCCATTTTAACCCAATCAGCCTGACATGATGATCTCCAGCCTTGTGCTCGTCAACATTCTCACCTGAGTTAACAAGACGATTACTGAAATGATCTCAGCAGGTCCTTTAATGACAGCAATGAAATGCAGTGGAATTTTTTTTTTGGGATTAAGTTAATTTTCATGGCAAAGAAGGACTATGCAATTCATCTGATCACTCTTCATAACATTCTGGAGTATATGCAAATTGCTATTATAAAAACTTAAGCAGCAACTTTTCCAATTTCCAATATTTATGCAATTCTCAAAACTTTTGGCCACGACTGTACATTGTATAGCAGCTGTGCTTTGGTATTGCATCTCATGCCCTTTCACTTGAATGATACTGAGCTGCACATAGACCATGTGAACATGGCCTCTTCAAACTGCTGATTTGTGGGGGTGCCAGGATTCCGACCCCCACTGATCAGATATCGGGGGAGGGTTACAAACAGTGGATGCATATTATGCACTTTATCTGTTGTCTCCTGAAATATATCTCCTAACCTCTATGCCTCACCTCATTTGAGTATAGGTTCTGCTCAGCCGCTCAAGCCCCAGGCCTCATATCAATACTACATACATGCTTAATCAACTAAAGTCCCCAGTTCCGTGCCTCATATGTTCACAAATGGGAAACAGACATTGGCTTTCAACTTTACAAATCTCAATGAGTAAAACAGAGCAAAAATTCCATTAACATACTGATGGTCAAACCCTCCTATTATGTATGCATTTACCATTTCTAGGATATTCAGCTCCCAAAGTAGCCAAGTGACTTCCTTTGCTTTTTCCCCTAGGCTCTTCTCACACACTGGTCCATTGATTTTTGTAAACCTATTTAATAATAATGTAACCAACCAGATCTTTTTCTGCTGTTACAGACACACATGGTGCACACAGTGAAGAATAATCAAATAATCCTTCCCTAACAATCCCCTATTGCTTCTGTTCTGGCACTCCCCCACGTTCTCTACGTCTTTGTTCCTCTTGACACATAGGAAATTACCACTAGGCCATCCACTGGCTCAGAACGATCACCATTAGGGACTAGAGACCAGCCAAGGATCGGGATCAGCATGACTTAAAGTATGGCTTATTTTATACTGTTCTACCTTTAAAAAATTGCAGACTGAACAAACCTTTTGAATAAATCAAGTGAAGGCCCGCCAGGCTTTTAAATAGCTGCTTGGTAAAATCAGCTTTTCACAATAGAAGCACTTGCTCTTGGCGCACTCTTATATTCTGCTTAGTAAATGGTAAAGAAAGGAGTATATGAACACATTCTTTTTCTATATATTTTGTCATGACAATATGAAACTTGATTTGCAGCTTACCGCTGCCGGATTCAGCACTTTCCAGTCTACAGTATAATACACTCACAGCTCAAATTACGTCCTTCTGTCAGTGAGCAGATATAGAAGATTCAGAGATGTTTCTTCATACTTAGTTTGTGCAAGAAAAAATCCACAGTACTGACAAGAAGGCTCAAACGCCAAAAGCCCGGGTGAAAATGAGTGACCTTGAGAATAAATAATATTCAGCGAGACCTACCCTAAACACCCTTTCGTTTTATATAAATATAAGAACACAAACAACAGGTATTCATGACCAAAAGTGAAGTGAATAGGGAAAATATTCTGTTAATCACCCTGTCTGAGCCTGCCTAAAGCCACCTCCCTAATAGCCACCTCAACATGTGCAATCCAGCACTCAAACCTGCTTAAAGAGGTTGTTTGCTTTTTTTATATTGATGACCTATCCTATCCAGCACTGCCTTTTCCTCACTGTTCACGGTCTCACTGTCGCATCTGCAGAGGTAAGCAGGTGTGTTTACAAGTATGCCAGACCTTTTACTTCAATGGGATGGCTCCTTCCAGTTCAAGAGAATGGGACAGAGTAGTTATAATTACACCTGCTCACTGCTGCAGTTGTGATGGCGAGCAGGTAAACAGTGAAGAGAAAGCAGTGTTCGTACAAGCGCTGCTTTCTCTTCAAACAGCTGATCAGCGGGGGGTGCCGTGAGTAGGACCCCCTCCGATCTGATTTTGATGACCTATCTTGAGGATAGGTCAATATAAAAGTGGACAACCCCTTTAACTTAACCTGACTGGTCTTCAGATATTGTGGGAAGAGGTTATACAAATAAGGTTTAATGCCACCAGATGTAAGGCTGTTCTCCTATAAGTAAGTGTTCAACCTTTTAAAAGGCCTTGAGACATGACTTGGATAATAATGAAGCCAGCATCTCATCTGCAGACAGCTATTTCGGGGTGATTGCCACATCTGGTAGCATTAGAGGCAGAGCTTGTCAAGAGCTTATTTGCATAGCCTGGTCCTTAGATATTGAAGATGCCAACTCCAGTGACCAGGAAATTTGTAAAGTCCTATGCATACAAGATATAACAGGGTGGATATACAACACTGGGAAAATAGCCACACAACTAATATCAGTATATAACTGACCGCATTAGAAATAAAATTAATTATGTATACTAGATTTGTAGGTTTGTAGCACCCAGAGAATCTGCACTCATCCAACATACACAGCCTGCCACACTGTTCTAGGTGCTTTGTGTCCCCAAAAGGAAGGTGGAACCAAAGTTCAGAAGACAGCTAAGGGAAGGTTTTTAAGCCTGCAAAGTGAAAAATCTATATTGGTAGTGGCTAAATCCCATGTGCTGTTGGAATCTTCTTAAAAGTAATGTGACCCTGTGACATCAGATAGTCCTTACAGGGCGTGAGATTTAGACGCTAACATCCTACAGTACAGTCTGTTCTGTGTCCTGGACAGGGAAATAGCAGAAACAGAGGTGTCTACAGACCTGGGTGGGGAAAGCTAGCCACCAAGTGTGTTCTGCTCAATTCAGAAAGAACTGGGCATAAGGCTGCAAGCTGAAGTCAAATTACAGAGCCAGACTACCACCTAAGTACGAGCCCCAAAGCCAATTACAGAGGAGTGTATGACAAGAGGGAAACAGCGTGATACCAGTACAAGCACTGAACTGAAACTCAAAGTGAGTTCAAGTCATTAAAGGGAATCTCTCACCAGTGACCTCCCTATCCAACACTTAGCTGCCGTTCACCTGATTAAAACACTTTTTTTGTGTTGATCAGATGCTCCATTCCTGAGTCACAATACGTTTTCCTAATATGCAAATTAGGCCTGTCTTTGGTGCAATGAGTGCATCACCGTTGTTCTTGTTGCACTCAAGCTCTACTCCTTTCTGTGGTTAGCCCTCCCTCATTGCTTTGCCACTGCCTGACCATGTCAATGAAAGCAGCAAGGGAGGTGCTGGCCACAGAAAAGAGCAGCGTTTGGACGCACAAGAGCAATGGTGATGCCCTCACTGCACCAAATGTCTAATTTGCATATTAAGAAAGGTATGAAAACTCGGGAACGGAGCCTCAGATCAATAAAAGAAAAACAGCATTTCAATCAAGTGAACCACACCTATGTATATATATATATATATACACATACACACACATAAGGATCCACCTTATCTACTGCCTTCTGCACAGGTCACTTCCATAGAAGTTAACCACCTCAGCCCCCATAGCTTAAACACCCTTAAAGACCAGGCCACTTTTTACACTTCTGACCTACCCTACTTTCACCGTTTATTGCTCGGTCATGCAACTTACCACCCAAATGAATTTTACCTCCTTTTCTTCTCACTAATAGAGCTTTCATTTGGTGGTATTTCATTGCTGCTGACATTTTTACATTTTTTTGTTATTAATCGAAATTTAATGATTTTTTGCAAAAAAATGACATTTTTCACTTTCAGTTGTAAAATTTTGCAAAGAAAACGACATCCATATATAAATTTTTCTCTAAATTTATTGTTCTACATGACTTTGATAAAAAAAAAATGTTTGGGTAAAAAAAAATGGTTTGGGTAAAAGTTATAGCGTTTACAAACTATGGTACAAAAATGTTAATTTCCGCTTTTTGAAGCAGCTCTGACTTTCTAAACACCTGTCATGTTTCCTGAGGTTCTACAATGGCCAGACAGTACAAACACCCCACAAATGACCCCATTTCGGAAAGTAGACACCCTAAGGTATTCGCTGATGGGCATAGTGAGTTCATAGAACTTTTTATTTTTTGTCACAAGTTAGCGGAAAATGATGATTTTTTTATATATTTTTTTTTCTTACAAAGTCTCATATTCCACTAACTTGTGACAAAAAATAAAAACTTCCATGAACTCACTATGCCCATCATGAAATACCTTGGGGTGTCTTCTTTCCAAAATGGGGTCACTTGTGGGGTAGTTATACTGCCCTGGCATTTTAGGGGCCCAAATGTGTGGTAAGTAGTTTGAAATCAAAATGTGTAAAAAATGACCGGTGAAATCCAAAAGGTGCCCCTTTGCCCACCTAGGCTGCAAAAAAGTGTCACACATGTGGTATCTCCGTACTCAGGAGAAGTTGGGCAATGTGTTTTGGGGTGTCATTTTACATATACCCATGCTGGGTGAGATGAATATCTTGGTCAAATGCCAACTTTGTATAAAAAAATGGGAAAAGTTGTCTCTCTTATAGGGGGCTATGATATGCACAATTAACCCCTTCAGGTGCAGCACCTGAGGGGTTAATTGTGCGGATCACCGCCCCCTGTAAGAGTTCGGGTGCTGCCAGGCAGCAGGGGGCAGTCATGTACACAGTTCTCAGTATATTCTAACTTGAAGCGTCCCCATCACCATGGGAACGCCTCTGTGTTAGAATATACTGTCGGATCTGAGTTTCACGATGTAACTCAAATCCGATGGTATATTCTAACATAGAGGCGTTCCCATGGTGATGGGGACGCTTCAAGTTAAACTATACCATCGGATTGGAGAAAACTCAGATCCTATGGTATATTAACTCCTGACTTTACATTGAAAGTCAATGGGGGACGGATCCGTTTGAAATTGCACCATATTGTGTCAACGTCAAACGGATCCGTCCCCATTGACTTGCATTGTAATTCAGGACGGATCCGTTTGGCTCCGCACGGCCAGGCGGACACCAAAACGACTTTTTTTTCATGTCCGTGGATCCTCCAAAAATCAAGGAAGACCCACGGATGAAAAAACGGTCACGGATCACGGACCTACGGACCCCGTTTTTGCGGACCTTAAAAAAAACAGTCGTGTGCATGAGGCCTTATTCTGCAGTTTACAGTAACACCCCATATGTGGTTGTCCACTGCTACAGGTGAAACTCGAAAAATTTGAATTTCATGCAAAGTTCATTTATTTCAGTAATGCAACTTAAAAGGTGAAACTAACATATGAGATAGACTCATTACATGCAAAGCGAGATATTTCAAGCCTTTATTTGTTATAATTTGGATGATAATGGCTTACAGCTTATGAAACCCCAAAGTCACAATTTTGAGGTACCCTTTGCTCAGGGGGTATGGATTAATTAGCTAATTTGAGCCTAGAATATTAATCCTTTTCACAAAATTTTAATTTTAAGCTGCATTAAGGCAATTCCTTTTCATTTGCATTACTTAAATAAATGAACTTTTGCACGATATTCAAATTTTTCAAATTTCACCTGTATATGGGCGCACGGCTGAGCTTAGAACAGATGGAGCACAATATGGCTTTTGGAGGGCAGATCTCACTGGAATAATTTTTAGGCGCTGTGTCGCATTTGAAGGTACCCTGAGTTACCCCACAGTGGAAACCCCCAAAAAGTGACCCCATTTTGGAAACTACACCCCGCAAGGAATTTTTCAAGAGGTGTAGTGAGCTCTTTGGCCCAATATGCTTTTCATAGAATTAGGCCTCATGCACACGACCGTTGTGTGCATCCGTGTACGTTGTTCCGTTTTCCGTGATTTTCTGCGGACCCATTGACTTTCAATGGGTCCGCTGAAAACTCGGAAAATGCACCGTTGTTCATCCGCGTCCGTGATCCGTGTTTCCTGTCAGTCAAAAAAATATGACCTGTCCTATTTTTTTGACGGACAATGGTTCGCGGACCCATTCAAGTCAATGGGTCCGTGAAAAAACACGGATGCACACAAGATTGTCGTCCGTGATCCATGTCCGTAGGCTACTTTCGCACAGACGGATCCGCAGATCCGTCTACATAGAGCTTTTTCAGATCTGAGTTTTCACATCGTGAAAACTCAGATCCGACAGTATATTCTAACACAGAGGCGTTCCCATGGTGATGGGGACGCTTCAAGTTAGAATATACTAAGAACTGTTTACATAACTGCCCCCTGCTGCCTGGCAGCACCCGATCTCTTACAGGGGGCTGTGATCCACACAGTGCAGCCTCCCCTACGCCCCCAATTAAAATCCCCCCCCATCATTGGTGGCAGCGGAGAGTTCCGATCGGAGTCCCAGTTTAATCGCTGGGGCTCCGATCGGTTACCATGGCAACCAGGACGCTACTGCAGTCCTGGCTTCCATGGTTACTTAGCAATTTTAGAAGCATTAAACTTACCTATGCTGTCTGTGACCGGCCGGGCGCTCCTCCTACTGGTAAGTGACAGGTCTGTGCGGCGCATTGCTTATAGCACAGACCTGTTAACAGTAAGAGGGAGCTCCCTCCCTCTCCCATCGGGGGGCTGCTGTGCCTTTGCAGCCCCCCGATGGAGAGGGAGAGAGCCCCCAGACAGCCCCCAGACAGCTCCCCTCCTTACCCTTCCCCGTCTGCGAAGTTCTGACCACTACTGAGCAGACGAGGAAGGTTCCCATGGCAACAGGACGGCATCTCAGGCATCCTGCTGTCCATGGTGCTGAACAGATCTATGCTAAAGGCAGAGATCTGTTCATACAAAGTGTAAGTAAAATACAGTACAAAACACTATATAGTGTACTGTACTGTATTATACAGACATCAGACCCACTGGATCTTCAAGAACCAAGTGGGTCTGGGTAAATTTTTTTAAAAAAAAAGTGAAAAAAAAGTAAAAATAAAAAAACACATTTATCACTGATTAAAAATGAAAAAAATAAAATTCCCTACACATGTTTGGTATCGCCGCGTCCGTAACGACCTGATCTATAAAACGGTCATGTTACTTTCCCCGCACGGTGAACGATATAAAAATAAAAAAATAAAAACTATTAGGAAATTGAAATTTTGCCCACCTTACTTCCCAAAAAAGGTAATAAAAGTGATCAAAAACTTCGCATGTACGCCAAAATAGTACCAATCAAACCGTCATCTCATCCCGCAAAAATCATACCCTACCCAAGATAATCGCCCAAAAACTGAAAAAACTATGGCTCTTAGACTATGGGAACACTAAAACATGATTTTTTTTGTTTCAAAAATGAAATCATTGTGTAAAACTTAAATAAATAAAAAAAAAGTATACATATTAGGTATTGCTGCGTCCGTATCGACCGGCTCTATAAAAATATCACATGACCTAACCCCTCAGGTGACCACCGTAAAAAAATAAAAATGGTGTAAAAAAAGCCATTTTTTGTCATCTTAAGTCACAAAAAGTGTAAAAGCAAGCGATAAAAAAGTCAAATGCACCACAAAATAGTGCCAATCAAACGGTCATCTCATCCCGCAAAAAATGAGACCCTACTTAAGATAATCGCCCAAAAACTGAAAAAACTATGGCTCTTAGACTATGGAGACACTAAAACATTTTTTTGTTTTAAAAATGAAATCATTGTGTAAAACTTACATAAATAAAAAAAATTGTATACATATTAGGTATCGCCGCGTCCGTGACAACCTGCTCTATAAAATTACCACATGATCTAACCTGTCAGATGAATGTTGTAAATAACAAAAAAGAAAACGTGCCAAAAAATCTATTTCTTTTTACCTTGCCACACAAAAAAGTGTAATATAGAGCAACCAAAAATCATATGTACCCTAAACTAGTACCAAAAAAACTGCCACCCTATCCCGTAGTTTCTAAAATGGGGTCACTTTTTTGGAGTTTCTACTCTAGGGGTGCATCAGGGGGGCTTAAAATGGGACATGGTGTCAAAAAAAACAGTCCAGCAAAATCTGCCTTCCAAAAACCGTATGGCATTCGTTTCCTTCTGCGCCCTGCAGTGTGCCCGTACAGCAGTTTACGACCACATATGGGGTGTTTCTGTAAACTACAGAATCAGGGCCATAAATAATGAGTTTTGTTTGGCTGTTAACCCTTGCTTTGTAACTGGAAAAAAAATATTAAAATGGAAAATCTGCCAAAAAAGTGAAATTTTGAAATTGTATCTCTATTTTCCATTAAATCTTGTGCAACACCTAAAGGGTTAACAAAGTTTGTAAAATCAGTTTTGAATACCTTGAGGGGTGTAGTTTTTTAGATGTAGATGGGGTCACTTTTATGGAGTTTCTACTCTAGGAGTGCATCAGGGGGGCTTCAAATGGGACATGGTGTCAAAAAACCAGTCCAGCAAAATCTGGTTTCCAAAAACCATACGGCGCACCTTTCCCTCTACGCCCTACTGTGTGCCCGTACAGTAGTTTACGGCCACATATGGGGTGTTTCTGTAAACGGCAGAGTCAGGGCAATAAAGATACAGTCTTGTTTGGCTGTTAACCCTTGCTTTGTTAATGTAAAAAATGGGTTAAAATGGAAAATTAGGCAAAAAAATTGAATTCTCAAATTTCATCCCCATTTGCCAATAACTCTTGTGCAACACCTAAAGGGTTAACGAAGTTTGTAAAATCAGTTTTGAATACCTTGAGGGGTGTAGTTTATAGAATGGGGTCATTTTTGGGCGGTTTCTATTATGTAAGCCTCGCAAAGTGACTTCAGACCTGTAGTGGTCCCTAAAAATTGGGTTTTTGTAAATTTCTGAAAAATTTCAAGATTTGCTTCTAAACTTCTAAGCCTTGTAACATCCCCCAAAAATAAAATATCATTCCCAAAATGCTACAAACATGAAGTAGACATATGGGGAATGTAAAGTCACCACAATTTTTGGGGGTATTACTATGTATTACAGAAGTAGAGAAACAGAAACTTTGAAATTTGCAAATTTTTCAAAATTTTTGGTAAATATGGTATTTTTTTATGCAAAAAAATTAACTTTTTTTGCATACGTTTGCAATTGCACAACATTGTGTCAACGTCAAACAGATCCGTCCCCATTGACTTGCATTGTAAGTCAGGACGGATCCGTTTGGCTCCGCACGGCCAGGCGGACACCAAAACGACTTTTTCCTTCATGTCTGGTGATCCCCAAAAAATCAAGGAACGAACACGGAAACAAAAATGGAAACGGATCACGGAACAACGGAACCCCGTTTTGCGGACCGTGAAAAAATACTGTCGTGTGCATGAGGCCTTAATAAAACCCTTGGCTGTAAAAAATAAAAATTACATATTTTACTGAAAAATGGCACTTTAGGCCCAAGTTTTTCATTGTCACAAGGGGTAACAGGAGAAAGTCACCTCAAAATTTGTTACCCATTTTCTCCTGAATACCTCAACACCCCATATGTGGTTGTTGACTGCTGCATGGGCATACGGCAGAGCACAATATGGCTTTTGGACGGCAGATTTCACTGGAATAATTTTCAGGCGCTGTGTCACATTTGAAGGTACCCTGAGGTACCCCACAGTGGAAACCCCCAAAAAGTGACCCTATTTTGGAATTTTTATAGGGGTGTTGTGAGCACTTTGGCCCAATATGCTTTTCATAGAGTTTAGAAACCCTTGGCTGTAAAAAAGAAAAATTACATATTTTAATGAAAAATTGCACTTTAGGCCCAAGTTTTTCATTGTCACAAGGGGTAACAGGAGAAAATCACCACAACATTTGTCACCCATTTTAACCTTTATAAGGCAACACCCCATATGTGGTTGTCGACTAATGTTGATCGCAAATTTTTATCGTGAATATCAGCACTTCGAGAATTCGCGAAGATCTAGAATATGGTGTTATATCTTCGTAATCGCGAATATTCTAGTTTTTTTTCATCGGTAGTAGCTTCTTGCTTGTGGGCCAATGAGAAGGCTGCAATATCTTTGTCTGAGCTTAGCAACATCCCTAGCAACCAATAGGAAATTTGCCATTTTCTGTTTTTTGCAGTTCTGAGAGACAGCAGTGTCATTGCTGTGCTCTGTGCTTTGCTGAGTCATCTGGATCTTTATTCAATTACATTAGATAGTTGGTTAGCTCATATATATAATACGGATATTTAGTGGGAGATAGTCAGTGTAGGTTAGATAGTGATATAGTTTAGCTGATAGGTTCCAGGCAGGGTGTTAGGTAGTGTGATAGGAATTACTGTGCTGTGATAGGTATTAGTGTCTTGTCTTTCGTCTTTGAAAAAAAAAAGTCATTTGCTTTCTGTTTTTCTGTGCTGTGATATGGATTACTGTGCTGCGATAGGGATTAGTGTGCTGTGATAGGGATTAGTGTCTTTAAAAAAATATGCCATTTGCTGTCTGTTTTTCTGAATCCCTATTTTCTTAGTTTTTTGCTCCATTGTCCCAAACCCAATAAAGTCATCCCAAAGTCCCTCTTTATTTTTTTGTATAGTTTTTTTTGGCTGTAAATACATTTTTTGCTGATCATGAGCGCCTGTTGGTGTGTCGGCAGCCGTGGTTGTGGTAGGGGAGTTGGCTCCAGTGCTGGATTACTGCCAGCACGGGGCTGCTCATCTAGCAAAAGTGAGCCACGTCTGTATTGTACACGCAATGGGCGAATATTACATTGCCGATTTTCGCAATCAATAAAATAATGACTGGAGATCACGAATTCTAGAATTTGCAAATTTATGGAGAATATTAGGCCACAAATTAGCAAAATATTGTGAAAATGAATTCTGCCTATGCTACTCATCACTATTGTCGACTTCTGCATGGGCGTAGCAGAGCTTGGAACAGATGGAGCACAATATGGTTTTTGGAGGGCAGATTTCACTGGAATAATTTTCAGTAGCTGTGTCGCATTTTAAGTTACCCTGAGGTACCCCAAAATGTGACCCATTTTGGAAAACTACACCCCCTAAAATATTCATGTATACTTGCAATGACACTTTCATTACATGTCGTACTGTACTGTGCAAGTCATGATAAGGTAACTAACACCACATCATGACATACATAGTACGTCATTCATCACTAAGGTGTTAAAAGGGTTTTCAGGGAGTTCGATATCGAAGAATCCGCAGGAGCAATGCAGCCTCTTCTGTGCATATATATAAGCAGTGCCATACATGGTATACCAGCCATGCTTGGTATTGGAGCCCAGGCCTGTTTACTTGAATGAGAATGAGCTGCAAATAGGTCATGTGACCAATAAACAGGACATCACTGGCCTAGGAAGGGGCTGTGGCAGTCATCGGAGCGCTACAGCCTCTTTAAACAGCTGATCGATGAGGTGTTGGGAGTCAGACCCCCACGGATCAGATATTGATGACCTATCCTGGGGCACTTTTTTTTTCCAGAGTGTCAGACTTCACATTAATACAAATATATGCACCATCTACTGACTTTTTCAGCCCCTGCTGATGCGGTCTTCAACCTGTGCTGAAGCTACAATGCCCAGCATGTGGTATCAAGACATGCAGGGATCTGAAGTCTCAATACAGTGGTGGAGCCTCATGTTGCAGAGCTTTGGTATGGAGGAATGTGTATGTGCTTTCTAACATTTGTTTATACTGTTATTACCCTTCATTTCTGATGTAATGGGTCATGAGGAGGACCACTGTGCTCTCTGGAACAACAAACCCAGTTATGAATAAGCCATGTGAACTTTGAAGAGAGTCTTTCCACAGCGTGGGGCCTCCAGCTTTCCTTATATTCTCCAGTTATTTAGCTGATCTCAGCACAACTATTCTTTGTCTGCGTCCAGGCCTCTGATCCTTTCTTAGATACGTGCCACTGCTGGCGTGTGATCTGAGTTTGCTGTGTACATTTGTTAATGCTGTAGAGATTATTGCATTCTGCTCCTCGTTGGCCTCTGCAATGTTATAATGACTATTACATACAAAATGAAATATATAAATAAATGTCACGAATTTGAATTTCTATTTAATATTCTCACATAAGAAATGTCTAAAAAAAAAAGAAAAACATGGATCGCACATCCACATGCTATGCATTCATCTATAACTGCATCTCAGCACAATTACCATCGCATCTCAACGTAATAAATAGTATAAAGCCCCCTGATATACATACTGTATATGAGGCATTTGTATACATTTTGATCAAAATGTGTAACACCTCCGAGTGGTGTTTCCACTCCTACACCCTGCTACTGTCCTTAATGGTCTAACATAAAGTCATCTATGCATTATGCTCTAGGTCCTCACCATAATGTGCATCTATAATAATGTTTGCAACTGTTTATAACATATAATATGCATGATTCACCAGCAGGTGGCAGCCAACCCAGCAGAGCTGTAATTATGTAGAATAGAGCTAACCATTCCATTCTAACCCCCTCTCTGGAGAGAAGTGGGTGAGTCCTATTACCTGGAGGAATGGTGGGGACCAGTCAGAACTGGTTCTAGTGCTAGCGGTAGTGTGTGTGCTGGTAGGGACTCCATGTTGGAGCTCACCGGATTCTACCACATTCCTTGGCTGAACATAAGCCCGACCAAAGAGTGAAGCACAGCATCACAAAGAAAACAAAGACACTAATTAACTTGTCAGGACAGCAGAGTCAGATATAACAGAGCTGAGTTTGCCTGCCATTTTAATGCTAAAGTCTGCTGGAACCAAGATAAAGCCTGAAATCTGTTTTGGAAAAATGTTTACTCAAGTAAAGGTACCATTGAACTTCATCTCAAGGTCTGGACTCAAGTTCTTCCTTAATCCCTCAATTTTTCCCCCTTATTTATTGCTTCGGAGCTAAAGCCTGGAGTCCAGCGGTATCCAGGTAGGAGCACCGTGACAAACATAAAGAGAGATTTTAGGCCGCAACATACCACTCGGCATTTCCTACACCTGGGACGCGTTATATAGATGGCCCTAGGGGAGGCGACCGTTGCAAATGCATAAGCCTATTCACCACTCCAAGTTTGCCTCCTCGAGTGGGACATTCTCTAATTTTGCGTGGCACCACGTGGCGACCACGAACAATGCAGCACTGCTACCAGTTCTCAGTTGGAGTTCCTGAGAGAACATGAAAAGGTGAGCTTTTGGCATCTGTTCACATGGTGGGGTACTGCATGGTTGCCAGTGTTGCTGTGGTGCTGTGCTGGCAGGTTGGTGGGACCCAGTGCTAGGTTGGCTTTTACTGCTGGGTCCCACTGCGTGGTGGCTTGCAAAATTTGAGTAGGTCTCACTCGAGGAGACAACCATGGCGTCGTGAGCGGGCTTATGCATTTTGATCAAAAAGTATGTCTCATGTACAGTATGTATATCAGGGAGCTGTATACCATCTATTACGTTGCGAAGCGATGTTAATTGTGCTGAGAAGCAGTTATATGAGTATTACACTCACTGGTAATCTGTTTTCCTGGAAGTCTCCATGACAACACATCCTGAGACTGACTTCCTCTGATAGGACAGAAAAAACACAGGTTTAAATCCCACCCCACCCCTCCATCACGAGTGTATTTCCAACGTAACCAGGATAAAGGGATAATAAGAAACCAAAAATATAATCAATATATGTACTAAAATAAATGGGTGGGAAGTATGTGCTGTCATGGAGACTTCCAGGAAACCAGATGTCACGGCTGAGGATGGGGAAAACCCTCAGCCGTGCGATGCCACGAGATGTTAGAGGCTGCTCGGCCAGAACAACAGAATAAGGGAGCAGGTCACCTCCTAATGCATCCCTAATCTGACCCTAACTCCTAGCTGCATGAGGCGACCTTGAAGGAAGGAGGGCTCATGCTCAGGAACCTCGGATCCCTACTCACCCTCCGCCAATCCCTGAACTAGGAGCTGGGTAGACCACCTGTTCCTCCTGGATGCGGAGAAACAGGAGTCTAAACTGGCCGGGCTGCAAAGGAAACAGAAACAGACATATTGCAGTATCCCAGGGGGTCAGTAGAGCAGCTTTAGGTAAGCGGGGAGTCGTAGTGCAGGGCAACCCACTAACCTGGGATTCACTGTCGTCTTCAATCCGGGTCAATACTGGAACAGGCAGTTAATAAATGTCGTGACGCCAGTGTCAATTGAACGGTGACACACCGTGTAGTGGTAGGTGGAATAATGGAGCAGTCCAGATATTCATATAACAGGTCAACTTTACTGGATGAAGTTATAGTAGGATGAACCGCCAGTGAATACAGTTCCAAAGTTATTCCACAGTTTACCATACAGTTAACAGTAGTGATTCAGGCTTTTACTTACAAAAAGACTAACTTCAAGACAGGCCTCCTAGGATCAGGGATTCCCTCTTATGCTACTTGCAGCAATACCCTCAAGGTCCAGACACCTAAATCTTGGTGATAACCCTTGAGCAAGGACTTGGTAGAGGTCTTCTTCCCTCCTGATGGCAGGCTCTATCTTTGGAGTACCTCAGGTATAATTAACCTGGAGAACTGGGTGGGAATGACCTTCCACACCAGTAGTGCAATCTCTGCCCTCTTGACGGAGCCCTGAATCTCTTAGAACTTACTCTAGAAACTTCTAACTCCCTTCCTAGGCTAGGCCCTAGCCTATTTATACTGAACTAGGGGCTCCCTCTGCTGGCTGAAATAAGGATTGCCTGCAACAGGCCTAACTCTCTTAAAGGGAGATACACGTTATGATATAGCAGTGTCGGGTAACCTACCCGTATGCTGCACACCCCCAGACTTTAACGTGAGTAAGGCCTCGTACTCACACACACCTTCCTGAATCGGCATAAAATGGTACATAATTTAAGCACTACATACGATAAACAATTATTTCACACAGAAGACATAACATTTGTAACTCACTGGACAAATGACACAAGGGAAAGGGGCGTCTTCTTACTTCTTGGACACGGCCGCTGACCTGGCACAGCGGACTTAAGGTGAACCAGGTTAGTCCATTTTTCTTGGTTGCAGGATAATAACAGAACTACCCAGGGGTTTCCTGCGGGTGTATAACAGGCAAGGGCTCACGTGGAGGAGTCCATTCTTGCGCACAAATGTCCAGCAAGCTATTTCCAGTAGCAACTGCTCGAGAGGAGACACCACCAGCATAGTCAAAGTCCCCTAAACGGACAGGCGGACGTCCCCTGTTCATCCGGGTGGACCTTCTCAACACAGGGGTCTCCTCTTCCCTTAGCATCGAGGTAGAAGAGAGAGGAGCAACAGGAGGGTCTCCATCAGTGAGACCCTGGTCAGGTACAACAGGAACAACAGGAACAACAGGAACAACTAGATCCCCTAGAAGGGGGACTGGATCCGGGGCATCTTGAACCGGCTCTTCTGGAGGTGAAGATACAGTAGGGGCCGGAGCGGGCACCAACAAATTCAACCATGGTGTCAGGAGCCAATGCATGGGATCAGTGTCATACCTTAGATTACTGACAGCCTGCATAGGATCCTCGGGCTGTATTGATGGCTCTGACACAGGTGATTCAGATCCAGAACTCTCAGCACTGGGTTCTTGCGTCAGGCAGAGTTTTAACCGGTTTCTGTGCACAATTTGGGATCCCCTGCCTTCCCGGGTGATCTCATAAGTGTGGGTCCCAACATTTGGGATTGCAGTGACAACATAGGGACTCTGCTCCCATTTACTGTCCAGTTTACTTGTACGGCGGTTATTTTTTAACCACACCACAGCCCCTATTGTCAAGGGTTCTGCATGGGCTGCTTGATCATAGTCTCTCTGCTGTCGGTCTCTAGCATAATCCATACGTTCCTGAACAATGGCTTTGCCCGTATTCAATCGCCTTTGGTGCTCAGCAACCCAATCGGTATTAGGTAATGGGTTGATGCAATCAGGTACGTGTATGTCCAAGGAGTGATCAGCAGGCAATGTCCCTTGGCGCCCAAACATCAAATAAAAAGGGGTATACCCAGTGGAACAATGGATGGTATGGTTGTACGTGTACATGAGCTGTGGCAACAGACTGGGCCAATCTCCTCTGGTTTCAGGAGGCACGGCCCTCAGCATCTCTATCAAGGTCTGATTCATTTTTTCACACAATCCATTACCTTGAGGATGGTAGGCCGTTGTCCGGATCTTCTTACAGTTGTGTAAGCGGCACAGTTCATGGAACAGATGGGACTCAAAAGCAGGTCCTTGATCGGTGAGGATCTTTTCTGGACATCCGTAGGGCAGAAGGAAGTGTTTCCAGAACAGTTCGGCTGTAGTCTTGGCCGTCTGGTCTCTCACAGGCACCGCTACAACAAACTTAGTGAAGTGGTCAATAATAGTCATGGCATATGCATACCCTGAGCGACTAGGCTCCAACTTCACATGGTCGATGGCGACAAGTTCAAGAGGACGGGTACTTACAATGGGTTTCAGTGGTGCCCTCTGGTCGTGGTTCTCACTTCGTTTTAAGGCACAGGCTACACACTCCCGACACCACCTCTCAATGTCTTCTCTCATGCCCACCCAATAAAACCGCTGGCGGATATTAGCCTCAGTCTTTTGGACCCCATTGATTGATTGTGGTACATCTCCAACACCATACCTGCATCTCGTCGGGGTATAAGAATCTGGTGCACTCTTTCGTTGGACACTGGGTCTAGGCTTCTCCGTAGCAATAGGCCTTTTTGTATGAAGAGCTGATGGCGCTGTCTCCACAGTTTGATGAGCTCTGGATCTGCACTCTTACGCCTAATCCTCTCAGGGGCTCTGCCACTAGTAATAAAGTCCATCAACTCACCCAGCACTCTACTTTCAGACTGTAGTCTCACCCACCTTTCCTCTTTGGGCTCAGGCCTACTGGAGGGTGAAGGGGCTGCGGCTCTGTCATGGGTAGCTCGAGCCTGATCCTGTTGAGCAAATTTGTTATAGAAGGCCGGCATCTCTACATCTTCCCAAGCATCTCGCCCATCATCAGGAGCTGTCTCTGTGGGAAGCCTGGATAAAGCATCAGCATTATCATTAGTACGTCCAGCACGATATTTTACAGAGAAATCATAGTTGGCGAGGCGAGAGGCCCATCTCTGCTCCAAGGCCCCCAATTTAGCTGTATTTAGATGCGCCAGAGGGTTATTGTCAGTGAATGCAATGAACGGGGTGGCGGCTAGATAATCTTTGAATTTCTCCGTCACTGCCCACACTAATGCCAGGAACTCTAGTTTGAAGGAACTATAATTCTGGTCATTTTTCTCAGCTCCTTTCAGGGAGCGGCTTGCATAAGCTATCACTCTTTCTTTTCCCCCTTGGATCTGGGCCAACACAGCTCCCAGGCCTCGTTTGCTAGCATCGGTATACAGATGGAAGGGCTTGCTGTAGTCTGGATAACCTAACACAGGAGGCTCGGTCAGTTTCTTTTTTAACAATTGGAACGCTATCTCCCTTTCCTCATTCCACTCAATGGGCACAGGAGTTCTAGGACTTTTCTTGGGTTGCCCCCTCAAGAGTTCCTGGATAGGATCAGCTATTTGAGCAAAATGGGGGATAAAACGTCTATAGTAGCCTGCAAAACCAAGGAAACTCCTCACCTCTTTGACGGTAGTGGGGACCGGCCAATTACGGACAGCCGCTAGCTTATCCGGGTCAGGTTGCACGCCCTCTTCGCTTACCACATGCCCCAGGTATTTTACTGCAGGTTTGAGCAAGTGACACTTGGATGGCTTTACTTTCAAGCCATATTTGATAAGGATTTCAAATACTTCTGCTAAATGTTTCAGATGGTCCTCATATGTTTTTGAGTACACAATGACATCATCTAGATACAGCAGCACTGTTTCGAAGTTTTTGTGACCCAAACACCGCTCCATTAGTCTCTGGAAAGTCCCTGGGGCATTACACAGCCCGAACGGCATACAATTGAATTCGAACAGGCCCATGGGAGTGGTGAAAGCAGTCTTTTCCCTATCTGCAGGGGCCATGGGTACTTGCCAGTAGCCACTGGTCAAGTCCAATGTGGAGAAATAGGCGGAGGAGCCCAGAGCAGTTAGTGACTCCTCAATGCGGGGCAGTGGGTATGCATCTTTGTGGGTTATTTGGTTAATTTTCCTATAATCCACACAGAAACGGATACCACCATCCTTCTTCTTTACAAGGACCAGGGGGGCAGCCCACGGGCTACGGCTGTCCCGGATTACATTAGAGTCTTTCATCTCTTGGATCATTTCTTTTACAGTCTGATATGAAGTAGGCGGTAAGGGTCTGTATCTCTCCTTGATAGGAGGATGAGAGCCAGTAGGTATGGTGTGTTGTATGGCACTAACCTCTCCATAATCAGTAGCATGTTTACTGAAGGCCTGGTGGTGCTCTTTGACAAGCTGTAGGATCCCTTCTTAATGATGTTGGGGGGTAGTCTCGTCCCCTACATGGAGCTCTTCCCACCAGGGCACTTGTGGCTGGGTCACCGACGGACGTCCACTGACTGCAGCTGGCGGCTTTTCTATCACTGGAAGACGAATGATGTCTTGGAAGGACACCTGAGAAAGCTGGGCAACACGGCAATGCTTAGTAAGCGCAACAGGATGATCACTCAGGTTAATCAGACGGACAGGTACTTTACCTTGGGAGACGTTCACCAGGCACTTGGCAGCTCTCACATAAGGGTAGTTGTCCATCTGGATTGGTTCCACCAGGGCTGGATAATCTTGGCCTTGGACTCCCAGGATAGCACGACACCATAAAAGAGTTTGAGAATTAGGAGGCAAAGTCACAGGCTTAATATCACGGATCCTGGCAGTACAAATTTCTCCTTTCCCATTAGCAAACCTCTGCTGAGCACTTAACACAGTAATAGTCTTCTGAATCACCCTCTTGGATGCAGAGGAAGCAGTGGGCAAAGTCTGGTGTAATACGGCAAGTATTTCAGAATAACAGTTTTTGAAGACATTGGTGCCTAGAATGACAGGATGTCCTCCTCTGTCGCCGGCCTGTACTACTATCACCCCCTGTTGAGGCAAGGTTACTTCTCCCACCTGCAGGGTGGGTTCCCAGTATCCATGAATCTTTACCGGTTTGCCATTGCTGGCGATAATCTCTACCCAGGATTCAGGCGGCTGGGTTAACTGGTTGGTGTCCCAGAACTTTTCAAATGCGGGCAGCTGAATGGTAGTGACCTGGGACCCAGTATCTAATAGGGCTTCAAAGGGGACCCCGTTGATCTCTATAATGATTTTAGGATGGGATCCTACATACCGGGGCATCCAACTTGGATCCTTTGGACCTAATGTTCTACCTCCCGAGGGGTGGTCCTCAGCCTCGAGGGTAGCCCGTTTAACTGCCAGCACGTGGATTCTGTGTGTCCCACCTTTTTACAGTATTGCCACACGGGCCGCTTGCGATCTTTGGAACGATCTCTATTACGCCTCCCAGGATCCCTGGGGTGAGTCTCTTGGTATGGAGGTGGGAACGGCCTAGGAGGTGACAGGAACTCTTACTCTGACATTATGGGTTTTTCCCATTCCTCTATCTTTCTGCACACTCTCTCTAGACTTTTAGTGAGGTGATTTACCTGTTCCGTCAGCATGGCAATAGTATCGGTAGCTGAAGCTTGAACAGCTTGACCGGCCTCAGCTTGGTTAGTGATAAGCGGTTTTGGCCTGCAGGCTGATGACTCAGGTGGGGTGCTCAACTCCGTAGATACTGCTGACCCCAGAATTTTTATAGCCAGTTCTTTAAAGTCCAGAAAGGTACTGTTAGGGTGCTGGGCGGACAGCATCTTTAATTGGGTCCTTATTTGCTCACTAGACACCCCGGTGATAAATTGTTCCCTCAGGGTCTGGTCCTGATTATCAGCCTCCTTGGGATCTATCTGGATTACAGCCCCTAAAGCCTCCTGAAGTGATAGGGCATAGTCACGGAGGGACTCACCGGACTTCTGTTTCTTGCCAAAGAAGTGCATCTTTATCTCTGAGGCAGTCCTTGTTTCAAAAGTGGCCCTGAGGCGGGTGAATATCTGCTCTAGAGTACTCCGCTCGGCAGCAGGCCAGGATAATACTTCTCTGCGGGCAGCTCCCTCCAGTTGTGCTAGCAGGATTTCCATTTGCTGGTCGGCATTTATGGGGTACAGTTTGAATAATGCCAGCAACTTTTCTTTAAAGTCTCTTAGGGTATGGGTCTCTCCTTTATAGCGGGGAAACCATGGGGCCCCAAAATAATAAGGCATGGTAAAGGGCATCATGCTGGGGGCTATAGGACGATTAGGAGCCGCAAGCTCTCCCGGGGCCGGCTGCTCGGGCACTCCCGGTTCTGACATGTTAGCTTATTACTATGTGGCCGCTGGCGACTAAAGGGGCCGGAACAATCCCCTTCCCTCCGGGTTACAAGTCCTTACCGGTATCGCCGGGCTTGCGCAGGCCAAATCTCGAGAGACTCCGGACGTCCTGAGTACGCGGTGACGTAGAAGAAGCAGGGCCGCGGCGGTGCGATGATGAAGAGGGGCGGGATTCTCTGTGTCTTTGAAGGGATCCGCCCACGAAGGTCCTCAGCAGCGCGGGAAACTTTACTCCAGGCGGCCGGTGGCCATCTTGGTCACCATTCCCTGCCAGCAAGCAGGGTTGTTGACAAGTGAATAAATTGTAATCCACAACCACGATTTTCTTTTCCTGGGGGTAGCGCAATACAGCACAGCGCCTCCGATTCCTCCCAGGCACAATTGTAATCCACCGACTTGAAAATAAAGGGTATAGTCCTTGCAATACGGTGATGGAATAGTTAAAGCACACAGTTCACACTTCTCTGCACTCCAGAAGCATGCGTATCCTGTTTGTGACGCCAAAAAGAGCGATGCAGTATCCCAGGGGGTCAGTAGAGCAGCTTTAGGTAAGTGGGGAGTCGTAGTGCAGGGCAACCCACTAACCTGGGATTCACTGTCGTCTTCAATCCGGGTCAATACTGGAACAGGCAGTTAATAAATGTCGTGACGCCAGTGTCAATTGAACGGTGACACACCGTGTAGTGGTAGGTGGAATAATGGAGCAGTCCAGATATTCATATAACAGGTCAACTTTACTGGATGAAGTTATAGTAGGATGAACCGCCAGTGAATACAGTTATTCCACAGTTTACCATACAGTTAACAGTAGTGATTCAGGCTTTTACTTACAAAAAGACTAACTTCAAGACAGGCCTCCTAGGATCAGGGATTCCCTCTTATGCTACTTGCAGCAATACCCTCAAGGTCCAGACACCTAAATCTTGGTGATAACCCTTGAGCAAGGACTTGGTAGAGGTCTTCTTCCCTCCTGATGGCAGGCTCTATCTTTGGAGTACCTCAGGTATAATTAACCTGGAGAACTGGGTGGGAATGACCTTCCACACCAGTAGTGCAATCTCTGCCCTCTTGACGGAGCCCTGAATCTCTCAGAACTTACTCTAGAAACTTCTAACTCCCTTCCTAGGCTAGGCCCTAGCCTATTTATACTGAACTGGGGGCTCCCTCTGCTGGCTGAAATAAGGATTGCCTGCAACAGGCCTAACTCTCTTAAAGGGAGATACACGTTATGATATAGCAGTGTCGGGTAACCTACCCGTATGCTGCAATATGGCAATGGCAGGTAAGTGCAACTAGTACCACACCTACCTGCCACAGACACAGAGCCTGGAGTATAAGTGCTGCTATAAGTGCTGCTGTCCACAACAACACAAGAGACAGAGCACACACCACACAGGAACCCAGGAAACCATACGCTGCAATAAATAAGCATAACACAAACACATCTTCATAACATCGTGTATCACAATTTATGACCACAAGGGTGGCCCTCACTGGCAGATGGAATAAGGGACCAGGAGGGTGCCTCCAGCTTACAAACAAGGCTGGAGTACCCCTCAGACATCAGGTCTCAACTGAGGCTTTATAGCCCATGTAGCCACACCCACACAGACACACCCAGTGTTCACACACACACACAGAAGGGAATTAACCCTTCTCACACCAGGGAAGGGAGAACAGCCACATACAGGGGAAGTGAATAAACCCTTATCACTCTGCAGCTGTTACCGCAGGCAACGACCTGCGTGGCAACCGTGTCCTGGGAGTCAGCGAGAAGGCCGAGACACCGCCACCACATGTACAGAAATCACCACGTTACCTCGGGCAGCCACAAGTGAAGGGAAACCATCCCAGTGCACACATCCAAACTTCGTGCACACCAGATATATAAAAAGGCACACCTACAAACGCAGGTTGCCAGGTGTAACCGCATGCAGCTTGCAGCAAGCTGCAAAGCACAAACATGTTGCCAGCGGCAACCACACGTGAGGCAACAATCCAGCCACCCTCACCATGTGATTGACCAAAACCAAACCGCAGGCAACAGCATGCGGATCAGGAGTCACGACCATAACCATGGTCGTGACACCAGATTACCGGTGAGTGTAATACTCATTTCCCTAGTCGTCTCCATGACACCACATCCTGAGAAATAACAAAGAATATATTAGGGAGGGGGGACTTTTCGTCCAAAGGCCAAGTCTTTGCTAGAAAAAGCTTGTAATGCTTGGTAAAGGTATGTATTCTTTTCCAGGTTGCCTCCCTACAAATCTGTTGTAGAGAGGCTGACGATCTTTCTGCCCAAGAAACAGCATGCCTCTTGTAGAGTATGCTCTAAGTGAAGAGGGGGCTTCCTTCCAATGTATAGGCTTCTGAAATAGCTGTTATTAACCATCTGTAAATAGAACTTTTTGCCCCTCTTTTACCTTTATTTGGCCCCCAAAATTGCACAAAAAGGTTCTTGTCAATTCTCAAATCCTTTGTCACTTCTAGATACCTTAGTACTGCTCGTCTGATGTCTAAGGTATGAAAAATAGCCTCTTGATCATTTTTGGGATTGGTACAAAACGATGGTACTACTATATCCTGCGATCTATGGAAAGTAGAAACAACTTTTGGCAAAAAACTGTGATCTAACTTAAACTCTAACTTGTCCTGAAAAATACTAAGGAAAGGATCCTGAATAGACAAGGCCTGGAGTTCGCAAACTTGTCTCGCTGATGTTATAGCTACCAGAAAAATGGCTTTTAAGGTGAGCCATTTTATAAAAAAAGATTCTAATGGTTCAAAGGGGCCCGAAGTTAACCCTGAAAAGACTGTGTTAAGGTTCCAAGGGGATTCCATATTCCTGATTGTTTTTCTAAGCCTGTCTGCGGCTTTCAGGAACCTGGCTATCCAGAGAAACTCTGCCAGACTAGTATAATATAAAGCCCCCAATGCAGAAATCTGAACCCTAAGGCTGAGTTCACACGAGCGTGTCCGGATAAGGTCCGAATGCGTTGCGGCAAACCCGCGTGAGTAGGTACCCAATTGCAGTCAGTTTTGACTGCGATTGCGTTCCGTTGTTCAGTTTTTATCGCGCGGGTGCAATGCGTTTTGCACACGTGTGATAAAAAACTGACTGTGGTACCCAGACCCGAACTTCTTCACAGAAGTTCAGGTTTGGGTTCGGTGTTGTGTAGATGTTATTATTTTCATTTATAACATGGTTATAAGGGAAAATAATAGCATTCTTTAATACAGAATGCTTAGTAGGTAGTCAATTGAGGGTTAAAAAATAAAAAATTATTAACTCACCTCCTCTTGATCGCGTAGCTGCCGGTCACGTCTTACTTCTTTAATCATGAGCTGCCGGCTAAAGGACCTGTGGTGACGTCAGATCACATGGTCCAATCACATGGTCCATCACCACGGTGATGGATCATGTGATTGGACCATGTGATCTGACGTCACCACAGGTCCTTTAGCCGGTAGGTCATGATTAAAGAAGTAAGTAGAGACCGGCAGCTACGCGATCAAGAGGAGAAGGTGAGTTAATTATTTTTTAACCCTCAATTGACCACCTACTAAGCATTCTGTATTAAATAATGCTATTATTTTCCCTTATAACCATGTTATAAGGGAAAATAATACAGTGAATAGACTGTCATCTTAGCAACCATGTGTGAAAATCGCACCGCATCCGCACTTGCTTGCGGATGCTTGCGATTTTCACTCAACCCCATTCTATGGGGCCTGCGTTGCGTGATAAACGCACAATATAGAGCATGCTGCAATTTTCACGCAACGCATAAGTGATGCATGAAAATCACAGCTCATGTGCACAGCCCCATAGAAATGAATGGGTCCAGATTCAGTGCGGGTGCAATGCGTTCACCTCCCGCATTGCACCCGCGTGGAAATCTCACTCGTGTGAACTCAGCCTAAGGGTCCATTCACACATCCGTTTTTTCTTTCCTGATCTGTTCCGTTTTTTGCGGAACAGATCAGGACCAGATCTGGACCCATTCATTTTCAATGGGTCCTGGAAAAAAACGGACAACACAATGTGTGCTGTCCGTTTCCGTTGTTCCGTTCCGCATGTCCGATTAAATATAAAACTTGTCCTATTCTTTTCCGCAAAAATCGGATCCTGGTACAATACAAAGTCAATGGATCCGCAAAAAACGGAAGACATTCGGATGTCATTACGTATGTCATCCGTTTTTTGCGGATTCCGTTCCTGGAAATGACATTGAAATTTTTTTTTTTTTTTTCAAAGAAATCCAAACAACTTTATTTGCTTATTGAAATTTATACATGTTTCCGTTTTTTGCGGATCCGCAAAAAACGGATGACATACGGATGACATACGGAAACATTTTCAGGAACAACGGATCCGCAAAAAACGGACCGAAATTCGGATTATAGAAAAATACTGACGTGTGAATGTAGCCTAAGAGTATTAGGAGAAAGCCCCAGGTCTAATCCGTCCTGAAGAAAATCTAATATTGCCGATATATTGGGCCTAAACTGATCGAACAAATCTCCACACTAGAAATGAGCGAATCGAATCCCATGAAGTGGAATTCAATCCTAATTTCAGGATAAATTTGATTCACCTAGAAGCCGAATTTCCTTGTGCTTGGTGTCAGCGAGTCAGGGATAAACTAACTCTCCTTAGGGAGAGAGCACCTTAATCAGTGTGAGGAGACTTATAGGCCATACATGCTCCTCTGCATCCCCTTCCCTCCCAGAATTCAAGAGGAGCATGTATGGCCTATAAGTCTCCTCACACTGATTAACCCCTTAGGGACTTAGGGCGTACCGGTACGCCCTGTTTCCCGAGTCCTTAAGGACTCAGGGCGTACCGGTACGTCCTAACTTTAAACAGACATTGCGTCGCGGCGGGGGTTAATAGTAACAGGATGCCCGCTGAAATCATTCAGCGGGCCTCCTGTCACAACGCCGGGGGGGGTCATGTGACCCCCCCGTATCAGCGATCTCCGCAAATCGCAGGTCAATTTAGACCTGCGGTTTGCGGCTTTTACCTGCGGTTGCGGCGGCTGTGCGGCGGTGCCATCGGGTCCCCATGCGGCTGTAGCGGGGACCCGATGGCATGGAAGGCAGCGCAATGTCTAAGGATGGCATCGCGCTGCCTTCCGGTGAAGAGCCTGTGAGATCCAGCCCCCTGGATCTCACAGGCCGGAAGCTGTTTGAGTAATACACACACTATTACTCATACAGCCAATGCATTCCAGAAGTATTGGAATGCATTGTAAAGGATAAGACCTCCAAAAGTTCAAGTCCCAAAGTGGGACAAAAAATAAAGTGAAAAAAAAAGTTGAAAAAATAAAGTTTTCCCCCCAAAAAATTCAAAGTTTCAAGTAAAAATAAACAAAAACGTAATTTTCCCCAAATAAAGTAAAAAAAAAAAATTGGTACAAAATAGGGGAAAAAAAAGTATACATATTAGGTATCGCCGCATCCGTATCGACTGGCTATATAAACATATCACATTACCTAACCCCTCAGATGAACACCGTAAAAAATAAAAGATAAAAACTGTGCTAAATAAACCATTTTTTGTCACCTTACATCACAAAAAGTACAACAGCAAGCGATCAAAAAGGCATTTGCCTACTAAAATTGTACCAATCTAACCGTCACCTCATCCCGCAAAAAATGAGCCCCTACCTGAGACAATCGCCCAAAATATAAAAAAAACTCTGGCTCAGAATATGGAGACACTAAAACATCATTTTTTTTGTTTTAAAAAAGCTGTTATTGTGTAAAACTTACATAAATAAAAAAAAGTATGCATATTTGGTATCACCACGTTCGTATCGACCGGCTCTATAAAAATATCACATGACCTAACCCCTCAGATGAACACCGTAAAAAAAACAAAAAAAACTGTGCTAAATAAACCAGTTTTTGTCACCTTACATCACAAAAAGTGTAATAGCAAGCGATCAAAAAGTCACACGCACCCCAAAATAGTGCCAATAAAACCACCATCTCATCCCGCAAAAATCATACCCTACCCAAGGTAATCGCCCAAAAACTGAAAAAATTATGGCTCTCAGACTATGGAAACACTAAAACATGATTTTCTTTTCTTCAAAAATGAAATCATTGTGTAAAACTTGTAAAACTAAAATAATGGGCGAGCACACTTCATTTGGATCATAAAGTGCATAAAATTTAATTAAATCCAATAAATCAACACGTGTATATACATAAAATCAAGTCATTCAATGAAATAAAATACAATAAAATACCTATGTGCTTGGAATAGTACACTTAGATTAATACCACAGATTCACGATAAATGGGATGATTTTCCACAATGTATTGAAGTCCAATTGATGGTATTGAGACCAGAGTATTATAAACCTGTTGATATCATATGAAAGTCCACTAGTTCAGTGAGGTATCTTGGGTTCTCCTGTCCAGGAGATCTCTAATCACAGGTCTATTTCATAGATATTGCACAAAAGGTATATGCTGGTGTTGTGACTCCAATGTGGATAGAACGTATATAGATCTCCTATTTCAGTCTCTGGTCGACTGCATACATTGGACTCCTGTATATTCCCCAAACCTTGGGTGCTGGTTTTCTACACCAGTTTGCTGAATAATATTTAAAAGTCCCGTAATCACTGTGAATATTTCAACTTGTGTGTAAAAGCTTCCTACCTCCCTCGCGGTGGACGGACTGTTTCAAGCGTGAGTCGGGCGGCGCGGGACACTGCCGGCGTCTGACTTCGTTCAGCTGCAGCTGACTTACCCGAGATCTCACGAGATTTCGTCCGGCACGATAGAGAGGGCACAGTGAATCTCCAATATGTTTCTGGTTATTGAAAAAGTCCTTCAATTCAGTTTCATAGCATGGCCATGCTTGTAGACGTGGAGGTGCTTTTGCTACAGGTGTGCGATCCGGCCCATACGCGTTTCGGGAACTCTCCTTCCCTTCATCAGTGGTGTCGCATCACCTGTGAGCCTCCACCTTATATATCTTAGATAGCACCAAAATATGGATCACTGGATTATTTCTTCTAAAAAGCAAGCATGCGTTTTTTGTGCGTGCAGTTTCTAGGCATCTGTTTGAATACTTTTGCGTTTTTTTACTTACTAATCCCATCAATATAAATATGTCTGTCTGAACAAAATTTATAATATAGACTGCGCTTGGAAATTATTCAATTTTAAAGCGCCAAATATAAGTCACTGAATTTCTTCTTCTAAAATACCAGCATGCGTTTTTTATATATGCGTTTTTTGTGCATGCGGTTTTTATGCGTTTTTTTAGTGCTCATGCGTTTTTTTACTTCCCTTGTTCCTTCCATCAATATGAACAAGTCTATGAAGACAGAATTTGTAATATGGATTGCATATGGAAATTATCCAATTTTAAAATTACATTTGTGTATTTAATAAATTCACTTATTTCCTAATAATTACACCTTTATAATACATTCCAAATGTTTAAAATGTTAAGATGAGACTTAATATGATAAAAGTTATAAAATGATCTCCATATCCCTGCATTAAAAAAGTAATTCACCATATTGGAAGGCTATCCCTTTGGTCAAGTGTTCCAACCGCGGATCCTTATAAAGATATATGAACTACAGTATGCACTCATAGTTTGACACTACATTATCCGCTAATATCATTTTATAACTTTTATCATGTTAAGTCTCATCTTAACATTTTAAACATTTGGAATGTATTATAAAGGTGTAATTATTAGGAAATAAGTGAATTTATTAAATACACAAATGTAATTTTAAAATTGGATAATTTCCATATGCAATCCATATTACAAATTCTGTCTACATAGACTTGTTCATATTGATGGAAGGAACAAGTGAAGTAAAAAAACGCATGAGCACTAAAAAAACGCATAAAAACCGCATGCACAAAAAACGCATATATAAAAAACGCATGCTGGTATTTTAGAAGAAGAAATTCAGTGACTTATATTTGGCGCTTTAAAATTGAATAATTTCCAAGCGCAGTCTATATTATAAATTTTGTTCAGACAGACATATTTATATTGATGGGATTAGTAAGTAAAAAAACGCAAAAGTATTCAAACAGATGCCTATAAACTGCACGCACAAAAAACGCATGCTTGCATTTTAGAAGAAATAATCCAGTGATCCATATTTTGGTGCTATCTAAGATATATAAGGTGGAGGCTCACAGGTGATGCGACACCACTGATGAAGGGAAGGAGAGTTCCCGAAACGCGTATGGACCGGATCGCACACCTGTAACAAAAGCACCTCCACGTCTTCAAGCATGGCCATGCTACAGTATGAAACTGAATTGAAGGACTTTTTCAATAACCAGAAACATATTGGAGATTCACTGTGCCCTCTCTATCGTGCCGGACAAAATCCCGTTTGGAAATCTCGTGAGATCTCGGGTAAGTCAGCTGCAGCTGAACGAAGTCAGACGCCGGCAGTGTCCCGCGCCACCCGACTCACGCTTGAAACAGTCCGTCCACCACGAGGGAGGTAAGAAGCTTTTACACACAAGTTGAAATATTCACAGTGATTACGGGACTTTTAAATATTATTCAGCAAACTGGTGTAGAAAACCAGCACCCAAGGTTTGGGGAATATACAGGAGTCCAATGTATGCAGTCGACCAGAGACTGAAATAGGAGATCTATATACGTTCTATCCACATTGGAGTCACAACACCAGCATATACCTTTTGTGCAATATCTATGAAATAGACCTGTGATTAGAGATCTCCTGGACAGGAGAACTCAAGATACCTCACTAAACTAGTGGACTTTCATATGATATCAACAGGTTTATAATACTCTGGTCTCAATACCATCAATTGGACTTCAATACATTGTGGAAAATCATCCCATTTATCGTGAATCTGTGGTATTAATCTAAGTGTACTATTCCAAGCACATAGGTTTTATGGTATTTTATTGTATTTTATTTCATTGAATGACTTGATTTTATGTATATACACGTGTTGATTTATTGGATTTAATTAAATTTTATGCACTTTATGATCCAAATGAAGTGTGCTCGCCCATTATTTTAGTTTTACATATTTACCCTTCTGAGGGTGGGTGTCCCTCTAATTTGGGCTAGTAGCACCTGTTCCACATTTCCGTCCAGAGTGAGCCACCGCCCTATTGTTTGTACACTATATTGTGTAAAACTTACATAAATAAAAATCCGTGACAACCTGGTCGGATCCATGACAACCTGGTCTATAAAAATATCACATGACCTAACCTGTCAGATGAATGTTGTAAATAAAACGGTGCCAAAACAGCTATTTTTTGTTATCTTTCCTCACAAAAAGTGTAATATAGAGCAACCAAAAATCATATGTACCCTAAACTAGTACCAACAATACTGCCACCCTATCCCGTAGTTTCTAAAATAGGGCCAATTTTTTGGAGTTTCTACACTAGGGGTGCATCAGGGGGGCTTCAAATGGGACATGGTGTCAAAAAAAACAGTCCAGCAAAATCTGCCTTCCAAAAACCGTATGGCATTCCTTTCCTTCTGTGCCCTGCCATGTGCCCGTACAGCGGTTTACGACCACATATGGGGTGTTTCTGTAAACTACAGAATTAGGGCCATAAATATTGAGTTTTGTTTGGCTGTTAAGCCTTGCTTTGTAAAAGTAAAAAAAATATTAAAATGGAAAATCTGCCAAAAAAGTGAAATTTAGAAATTGTATCTCTATTTGCCATTAACTCTTTGTCATTAACTCTGTGAGCAACAATAGTATACACAGTAAAAGAGCTACTGACCGGACCCAAACTAGGGAGGATAAAGGGTGACCCCTGTCAGACCCTCAAAGCTCTCCCTATGCTGCTAAAGCACATGCCCGGATCCAAATGGCGGAACGAGGCATGCCCACGTACCTAAGACTGATGACCACTGTAACCCCTACAATAGTGGAAGGGGCACGGCCACCGGTGCCCTACTCAGTATATGGAGGGAACCGTGGCCACCTCAGATCCAGTCAGAAAATAATCAGGTACACAACAATGTCTGTACACTTAGCTGAAGGTGTTGCAGCCGCAGAGAAGACGGATCCAAGGAAAGCTGGCAATATCCGGAGTGCTTGCTGCAGCAGAACACAGGTCCAGTGAACTGATAGCTACAAGTGAAGATACTAAAGCAAGAGCTACAACTGAAATGAGAACTATAATCCACGCCCTACAATAGGAGGAGGGGTGATATAAAGAGAGGGAAATCAAACGCATGAGGAACAGCTGGGAGGAAGGAAACCAAAAGTAAACAGAGCAGTGAGAACTCCTCCCAGCTCTAGTAGTGACATCATCACAGGGGTGGAGAAACAGAGCTGTGAGAACGTCCCAAAGCTCTGGTAGTGACAGTACCCCCCCCCTCTACGGGTGGACTCTGGACACCCAGGACCCACCTTCTCAGGATGAGCCCTATGAAATGCCCTGATGAGGCGAGTGGCTTTAATGTCCGACACCGGAACCCACATCCTCTCCTCAGGACCATAACCCTTCCAATGAACGAGGTACTGAAGAGAACCGCGGACAATGCGAGAGTCCACAATTCTGGAAACCTCAAACTCCAGATTGCCATCAACCAAAATCGGAGGAGGAGGCAAAGAGGAGGGTACCGTGGGCTGGACATATGGTTTTAAGAGAGATCTGTGAAATACATTATGTATCTTTCAAACCCGTGGAAGATCAAGACGGAAGGCAACAGGATTGATGACTGACAAGATTTTATAAGGCCCAATAAACTTGGGACCCAATTTCCAGGAGGGAACCTTCAGTTTAATATTTCTTGTAGACAACCACACCAGATCACCCACATTCAGGTCCGGACCAGGCACACGTCTCTTATCAGCCACACGCTTATACTTCTCACTCATCTTTCTAAGATTACTCTGAATCTTTTGCCAAATGGTAGACAAAGACGGGAAAAATCTCTCCTCCTCAGGTAAACCAGAAAGAGCCCCTCCCGAGAATGTCCCAAACTGCGGATGGAACCCATATGCACCAAAGAATAGTGACTTATCAGAAGATTCCTGACGACGGTTGTTCAGAGCAAACTCAGCAAGAGGGAAAAATGAACACCAATCCTCCTGGTTCTCTGCCACAAAACAGCGCAAATATGTCTCCAGATTCTGATTGAGGCGCTCAGTCTGACCATTCGACTGCGGGTGAAAAGCAGAAGAGAAGGACAGCCGAACCCCCAGGCGAGAACAGAAAGCCTTCCAGAACCTGGACACAAACTGCGTGCCTCTATCGGAAACAATATCAGAGGGAATGCCGTGCAATTTAACAATATGGTCGACAAAAGCTTGCGCCAACGTTTTAGCATTGGGTAAACCAGGGAAAGGTACGAAATGAGCCATCTTGCTAAAACGGTCCACCACCACCAGGATCACCGACTTCCCCGAGGAACGAGGAAGATCCGTGATAAAGTCCGTGGACAGGTGTGTCCAAGGACGGGAAGGTATGGGTAACGGGAGAAGGGAACCTGAAGGCCGTGAACGAGGGACCTTAGCGCGAGCGCACGTCTCACAAGCAGCCACAAAACCCTCCACCGACTTACGAAGAGCCGGCCACCAAAATCTCCGAGCAATGAGATCTACCGTGGCTCTACTCCCGGGGTGACCAGCAAGAACCGTATCATGATGCTCCTTAAAGAGTTTGTGACGTAGCTCAGGAGGCACGAACAACTTCCCAGAAGGACAACGGGCAGGTGCCTCAGTCTGGGCAGCCTGGACCTCGGCCTCCAAATCGGAATATAGAGCAGAAACAACTACCCCCTCCGCCAAAATGGGACCCGGGTCCTCAGAGTTTCCTCCTCCCGGAAAACAGCGAGAGAGAGCATCAGCCTTCACATTTTTTATCCCAGGTCGGAATGTAACAACAAAATTGAATCTGGAGAAGAACAGAGACCATCTGGCCTGTCTCGGATTCATACGCCTGGCCGACTCCAAGTATGCCAGATTCTTATGGTCGGTAAAAACGGTGATAGGGTGCCTGGCCCCCTCCAACCAATGGCGCCATTCCTCGAAAGCCAACTTGATGGCCAACAACTCCCTATCTCCCACATCATAGTTTCTCTCTGCTGGGGAGAGTTTTTTAGAGAAAAAGGCACACGGTCGCCATTTGGCAGGAGAAGGGCCCTGGGACAAAACCGCACCCACACCCGCCTCGGAAGCATCCACCTCAACAATAAAAGGTAAGGAAACATCGGGATGCACCAAGACGGGAGCAGACGCAAAACTCTCTTTAATCTTAGAAAAGGCTGCAAGCGCCTCTTCCGACCAAGAGGAAAAATCCGCCCCCTTTTTTGTCATGTCAGTAAGGGGTTTGACAACAGAGGAATAATTCAAAATGAACTTTCTGTAATAGTTCGCAAAACCCAGAAAGCGCATCAATGCCTTCTGATTCTCAGGAAGCTCCCACTCAAGTACAGCACGGACCTTCTCCGGATCCATGCGAAAACCAGAAGCAGAGAGGAGAAAACCCAGAAATTGAATCTCCGATACCATAAAAAGACATTTCTCCAGCTTGGCGTACAATTTATTTTCCCGCAGAATCTGCAGAACCTGAAAAAGATGATCCTGATGGGTCTGAACATCAGGGGAAAAAATCAAAATATCATCAAGATACACCAATACAAATTTCCCCATTAAATGGTAGAAAATACTATTAACAAAATGCTGAAAGACGGTCGGAGCATTCATCAGGCCGAAAGGCATAACGAGATTCTCGAAATGCCCGTTAGGGGTATTAAAGGCCGTTTTCCATTCATCCCCCTCTCTGACCCTGACCAGGTTGTACGCGCCTCTCAAATCCAATTTGGAAAACACCTTGGCCCCAACAATTTGGTTGAAGAGGTCCGGGATCAGAGGAAGGGGATAGGGATCGCGAATCGTGATACGGTTCAGCTCCCTAAAATCTAGGCAAGGTCTCAGAGAGCCATCTTTTTTTTTAACAAAAAAAAAAACCAGCGGCCACAGGTGACTTTGAGGGACGAATATGCCCCTTCTCGAGACTCTCGGAGATATAAGTTCGCATTGCGATTCTTTCCGGTTGTGAGAGATTGTAGAGGCGTGCTTTTGGCAGCTTGGCGCCGGGAATGAGGTTAATGGGACAGTCAAACTCCCGGTGAGGAGGTAGCTCCTGAACACCGCTCTCGGAAAACACGTCCGAGAAATCAGAGAGAAATGATGGCACAGTTTTAGTAGACACCTCTGCAAAAGTCGCTGTGAGACAATTCTCTCTACAAAAGTCACTCCACTCATTTATTTGCCTTCCTTGCCAATCAATAGTGGGGTTATGTCTAGTGAGCCAGGGTAACCCCAAAACTAGAGGAGAAGGCAATCCGTTAAGGACAAAACAAGATATATCCTCCACATGAGTGTCACCTACAGCTAGCCGGATATTGTGAACAATGCCCTTCAGAGATCTCTGTGAGAGTGGAGCAGAGTCAATAGCAAAAACAGGTATATCCTTTTCTAATGTGCAAATCTGAAAACCATGCATGGCTACAAATTGAGTGTCAATAAGATTGACGGCCGCTCCACTATCGACAAAAATCTCACAAGAAATGACTTTGCTCTCTAGCGCCACCCTGGCAGACAGGAGAAAACGGGAACTGCAGGTCAGAGGAAAAGCATCAATTCCTACATCAACTTTGCCCAAAGTAGCAGATGAAGCAGAATTTGATGATTTACCTTTTGAGGTTTTTCTCTTATTATCGCTCTTAGTACAGTTCAAGAATCTCCTAGACGGACAAACATTTGCCAAATGACCTATGCCCCCACAACAAAAACACACCATACTCTGAGGACTAAATCCTCTTTTAGCAGGGGCAAGTCGACCTAGCTGCATGGGCTCCTCCTCAGAGGGGAGCGAGACAGGATGAGGCCCCTGCAAACTGAATGAGTCCGCACCACTGCCCCTAGACTGACAATGGCTGGACAGAGAGGTCTCGTTTCTTTCTCTTAGACGCCTGTCAAGGCGTACCGCCAATGACATGGCAGACTCTAAGGACGTTGGTCTCTCATGGAAAGCAAACGCATCTTTCAATCTCTCTGAGAGACCATGACAGAACTGACTCCGGAGTGCAGCATCATTCCAACCCGAATCAGCTGCCCATCTCCGAAATTCAGAACAATAAAGCTCCGCAGACAGTTTGTTCTGGCATAAAACACGTAAGTTAGATTCGGCCAGAGCAACACGATCCGGGTCATCATAAATCTGCCCCAGGGCCACAAAAAAATCTTTCCACGGATCGAAGGGAGGGATCCCCTGATGGCAGCGAAAAAGCCCAAGTCTGAGCATTACCCCTGAGCAGGGAGATGACAATCCTCACCATCTGCTCCTCCTTACCAGAGGAGTGGGGACACAAGCAAAAATGGAGTTTGCATGCCTCTCTAAAGCGAACAAAATTCTCACTGCCCCCGGAGAACGTTTCCGGAAGTGAGACCTTTGGCTCGCAACAGACTCCATGAGCCGGAGCAGAGCCCAATGCTTGAAGCTGAGTCATAGATTGACGGAGATCCGCTACTTCCAAAGAAAGACCCTGCATGCGGTCAACCAGGCCAGAAAGCGGATCCATGTCAAAAAAGGACGGTTTTGGTGGATTATAATGTCACGGCTGTATGTGAGCAACAATAGTATACACAGTAAAAGAGCTACTGACCGGACCCAAACTAGGGGGGATAAAGGGTGACCCCTGTCAGACCCTCAAAGCTCTCCCTATGCTGCTAAAGCACATGCCCGGATCCAAATGGCGGAACGAGGCATGCCCACGTACCTAAGACTGATGACCACTGTAACCCCTACAATAGTGGAAGGGGCACGGCCACCGGTCCCCAACTCAGTATATGGAGGGAACCGTGGCCACCTCAGATCCAGTCAGAAAATAATCAGGTACACAACAATGTCTGTACACTTAGCTGAAGGTGTTGCAGCCGCAGAGAAGACGGATCCAAGGAAAGCTGGCAATATCCGGAGTGCTTGCTGCAGCAGAACACAGGTCCAGTGAACTGATAGCTACAAGTGAAGATACTAAAGCAAGAGCTACAACTGAAATGAGAACTATAATCCACGCCCTACAATAGGAGGAGGGGTGATATAAAGAGAGGGAAATCAAACGCATGAGGAACAGCTGGGAGGAAGGAAACCAAAAGTAAACAGAGCAGTGAGAACTCCTCCCAGCTCTAGAAGTGACATCATCACAGGGGTGGAGAAACAGAGCTGTGAGAATGTCCCAAAGCTCTGGTAGTGACACTCTTGTGGAACACCTAAAGGGTTAACAAAGTTTTTAAAATCAGTTTTGAATACCTTGAGGGGTGTAGTTTATAGAATGTTGTCATTTTTGGGTGGTTTCTATTATGTAAGCCTCGCAAAGTGACTTCAGACCTGAACTGGTCCCTAAAAATTGGGTTTTTGGAAATTTCTGAAAAATTTCAAGATTTGTAACATCCCCAAAAAATAAAATATCATTCCCAAAATGATCCAAACATGAAGTAGACATATGGGGAATGTAAAGTAATAACTATTTTTGGAGGTATTACTATGTATTATAGAAGTAGAGAAATCGAAACTTGGAAATTTGCAATTTTTTACACATTTTTGGTAAATTTGGTATTTTTTTTATAAATAAAAATTTATTTTTTTGACTTAATTTTACCAGTGTCACGAAGTACAAAATGTGACGAAAAAACAATCTCAGAATGGCCTGGATAAGTCAAAGCGTTTTAAAGTTATCAGCACTTAAAGTGACACTGGTCAAAAAATGGCCAAGTCCTTAAGGTGAAATAGGGCTGAGTCCTTAAGGGGTTAAGGTGCTCTCTCCCTAAGGAGAGTTAGTTCCATCCGACCCGGACACAGGCCTCTCACCCAGTTAAGCCAGTACTCTCTGCTCTGCACTGATGAGGGGCAATCACCCCGAAACAGTTGTCTGCAGATGAGGTGCTGGCTTATTTAATATCCAAGTCATGTATTAAGGCTTATTTTAAGAGATGAACATTGACTTATAGGATAGCTGCCTTATTACTGGTATCATTAGAGGCAGAGATTGTTAAGAGCTCATTTGTATCCCTTCCCTCCCAGAATTCCAGAGGAGCATGTATGGCCTATAAGTTTCCTCACACTGATTAAGGTGCTTTTTTCCTAAGGAGAGTTAGTTCCCCCCTGACTTTGATATATTTAAACACTAATATTTTTTTTAGGAAAGCAACAATCATGGTCACAATATTGATATTATCACATGATTATGATATGGTTTTATTACTAAATTCTATTTTAATTGATATATGGAGAGGACGGAATTATCCCGCAATTCATGTCTGTAATAGTCTTAGTATGAATTATACCAACAAATGGATGGAATTATTATATATGAGTTTCTATTAATATAACTTTTGATCATGGTTTAATATAGCTCATAATGTTTATTTATATTCTTCCTTCCTTAGTTTTAAAGTATAAGATATTGGTAGATTGCCCTTTTGTAAATGGTGTCCAGGGAAGTATCATGTGCCGACTGGTATCTGTAGATGTTGCGTTTCACGTGACCTTTGTGTTCACTTGACAACGATGAAGTCAGTTTGCCGCACTCATTGCAGAGTTTCGGCGGCTGCGATGCGGTGGATCACGGGGTCAATGTGATCATGTGATCACTATGCATCGCGAGATTTGGCGGCCATATTGATTCCATTTGGCGTGATACTGCCCTTAATGTATGCTTGGCTTATAGACCTCCAGGTGTGGTTATTTATTAGTAGGTATAGGAAATAGGTAATCCTGTGATGGGGTATAAATAAGAGGTAGTGTGATGGTTGGGTACACCCCCAAGAGGAAGGGAGGCGAAACGCGCGTCGGGGCTGGTGTTCCCCCATGGTCCTCAGTCTGTATATGTTACTTCTGCCTTTTTGTAAAATTGTTGTTATTCCTTTGGTGTTGCATAGTATAGGCTATTTTGACCTTGTACCCTACTTGATATATGTCATTGGTACATTTGATTTTGGAATTGGGCTTGGTAATTTATTGCAATGTGGATAACCATATTTGGGCAGTAGCAGGGTTTATACATAAAAGGCCAGGATATTATTGATATTCTGGTAAATGTATATGTTGTATATTATATACTCGCTGGTAATTTATCTAACATGTGACTGGGTGTATTCTGGGGGGAATGCTGTTGTCACGGCACTTCATGTATTGCTGCTAAAAAATTATTTTTATTTATTGTATCATGTTATTTATCATATGTAGTGAAAATTTGTAGTAATAAAGTTGTGTCTTTACATTATACAGTATGTATGGATTCTAATAATTAGTGAATCTTACAAAAAAAATGCGCTTCGTTATGAAGTAATTTGTCACAAAGCAATTTTTTTTGTGAAATTTGGCAAATCAGCCGAATCGAACTTTTATGAAATTCACTCATCTCTACTCCACACCAAGAGGCGAATTTCCTCCAGACTTTAAAATACACCTTATTTGTATTCTGTTTCCTGCTAAGGAGTAAAGTGGAAACCACTTTATTAGATAACACCAATTTTTAGAGGATGGATTCTTCAGAATCCAGGCCGACATCTTTAGGATTTTTAAATTTGGGTGGAGAATGGGACCCTGATATTACAGATCCGATCTCAGAGGTAGTAGAAGGGGGGCTTCTATGCTGAGCGACTTTAGTAGTGCAAACCAGCACCTCTTGGGCCAGAAGGGAGCTACCAAAATCAAGGCACATTTTCCTCTCTGAAACTTCTGAAGGACCTTGGGAATTAGGTGAATGGGCTGGAATGCGTAATCTAGGCGAGATGTCCAGTCCTGATTGAAGGCATCCACCGCAGTTGGGAGATCTCTCGGATTGAGGGTGAAAAATGTATTTATTTGTCTAAAGTTTGAGGATTGTTGTCTTATGAGGTATGACCATTTGCCCTGGTAGGTTTCCTGCTGAACTAAAGCCCCCCAACCTTGAAGACTGGTGTCCGTTATGATTACAAAGGGATGTTCCTGGTTCCAGTATACTCCCTTCTTTAGGTTACTGTCTATGAGCCACCACTTTAGGGAGTTTTTTACATTTCCATCTAGAAAAATATGTTTGTCTAGAGTCACTTGTGACCTGTTACACCTGGATATAATAAGTTTATGAAGGGGTCTTAAATAAAATTGAGCCAAGCAACCGCTGGGATACATGATGAGAGACCTCCTAGAATCTTCATTGCCATCCTGATATAGCAGAATCTCCTCTTTTTGAATTCTCTTATCTGATTTAGCAATTTTTCTATTTTGAGAGATGGAAGGAATGCTCTCCGAGAAACGGAATCCAAAGATACCCCTAGAAACGTTTTCCGTCTGCTTGGGGAAAGTTTTGATTTCTCCCAATTGATGATCCACCCCAACGATTGGAGGTGGGTTAGAACTATCTGTAAATGGTTTTCTAATAGACTTTCGCTGTCCGCTATCACTAAAAGATCGTCCAGATACAGGATGACACTGATTGCTTCTTGTCTTAGTGCTGCTACCACCTCCGCCATGATCTTGGTAAAGACTCTTGGCGCTGAGGAAATTCCAAAAGGGAGACATACAAATTGATAATGTTGAATATGACCCTTCGTCTGGATTCCAAATCTTAGGAATTTCCTTGATGTTTTATGTATCGGGATATGGTAATAAGCATCCCTCAAATCGATTGAGGCCATTACCGCTTTCCATTTTATTCATTTTACTGCTGTTCTTAAAGCTTCCATCTTGAACTTCTGATATGTAACATGTTTGTTCAAGGGTTTTAGATTTATTATAATTCTGGACTTTCCGCTTTTTTTATTTATTTATTAGGAATAGGCGAGAGTAGTGGCCGTCTCCTAGCTGATTTTTTGGGATAGGTTCTATTGCTCCTAATTTTAGTAAATCTTCTATGCCAATTTTTAAGGTACCTTGCTGAGAGGGAGGAGAAGTGGTAATAACAAACTTTTCTGGAGGGGAAGATTCTAACTCTATACGGTAACCCTCTCTTTTGATGTTTAGGTTCCACGAATTTGATGTTATTTGCTCCCAAGTGCTTAAAGGGAGCTTAGTCTTCCCTCTACTTATATGGCATCATTGTTTCGGACTAGAGGAGGAGGTTTCCCCTGTTAGGGTTGAAAAGGTAATTTCTTCCCCTACCACCTTTTGCATAACTCCACCTCGCCATTTTTCCCTTATCTTTCCTTTGCTCCGATTTGTACTGACGGCCACGAAAACTCTGCCTTTTTGATTTTTATCTCTCTTCTGGAAAGCCTTTTTTCCGGTCGGTGGCGTTTTTTTTTAAAGATCTTGTCTAGATCTGGTTCAAAAACGTATTGGCCGTAAAAAGGAAGGGAAATGAGCTTGTTTTTGGATGTAATATCTCCTGCCTATGCTTTGAGCCATAGAACCTGTTTGGCTGTGTTAGATAAAACTGCAGTGCATGCTGAAAGTTTTACGGATTCAGCCGCAGCATCAGCTAAGAAAATAGTTGCCATTTTTAGTAACGGAATTGTGGCGAAACCAACCTCGCCACTGGGTTTTGGAGGGGCCTGGCTACCAGCCTCTTGCCCCAGGATTATGGGCCCTCTCATCAGCCAGGCTTCCTTTGTTCACAAAGGACTTGTACTAACTTGAACCCCTGGTCTAATTCGTGCCATTTTGGGATGTTAAATGACTATGTGTATTGAAAAGGGTGGGACATTGTATACGTTGAGTAGAGAAGACCTAGTAGTGTCTCTCTGTGTGTATTGGAGATGTCCTTTGTCCTGAGAGATAATTGAATTACGTCTCGGTTGTCTCCAGGACAGAGGACATTGTGTATTCTCCTGCCTGTGATGATTGCGTCAACCCAGAGTGAGGTAATTGTATCGCGGGCAGAGGTGAGGATTTTGTGTGGGAGTGTCTGAGTGTATTGTATGTGGTTATTGGCTGACTGTTTTTACAAAACCCTGTGGGTGGTAATCTTGTTGGAAAATGTGTATAAATCAATGCTTGTGTGTTCAAATAAAGAGTTCCTGTTTTACCCTTCATCATGTTGAGGCTGGTGTTTGGGTAACTGATCGACACTGGGGGATTGCTATACGCTGAAGATTTGCTATACTCCCCTGGCATAACTACTAGCTCTTGTAAGAGCTGTTCCTGCTCTCGGGATTTGGGAGAGGTTCACCCACTGGAGCCTGGAGCCTTGTTGTAGGTCCAGGGTGGGTAGGAGACGGTAAGACCTTAACCAAGCTTCGGCGGTTCGTGGGGTCTGCATCGCTTACGGTGTTAAGTGGAGTGCTTGGGGACCTCGGAAAGCACTAGGAGCAGCTATCAACGGAGGTACCCGGTCGGGGTGCTAGGAGATCCATTACAGGAATGCTCTCCAGAATCCGATCTCTCGCGTTTTATTGATTAGATGAATCTCCAATTGCTCTAGCCACAGATTAAGGGTTCTAGCTACACAAGTAGAAGCCAACCCTGGCTTAAGAAGGGCTGCCGTAGCCTCCCAGGTTTTCCTTAGTAGGCTCTCTGCTTCCCTATCCATGGGGTCTTTAAGTTGCGCTGAATCTTTAAATGGCAGGGCTGTATGTTTTGCTACCTTAGCCACAGGTGCGTCCACTCTGGGAATCGATTCCCAATCCTCATAGTTAAAAGGATAGCGCCTCTTGATACCCCTAGGAATGAATGAACCGTTATCTGGCTTTTCACATTCTGACTTGATTAACTGTTGAAAATTATCTGGAACTGGGAATACAGACTTTCTTTTTTCAGTCAGCCCCCCAAATATCTCTTCCTCCACGACTTAGACTTTTTAGGCACCTCCATCTGTATTGTGGCTCTAATCGCTTTTTATAAGCTCATCAATGTCATCCGGATTAAATAAGAAATGTTTATATTCATTATCTTCATCAGAAGATGCATATGTTTATTCCACATTTTCTTGTCTTTTTAGGAGCATAAGCAGAATCCTTTTCTCCCTGAAAAGTGTAAGGGAGAGAAGGATCAACTAACCAGGGTATAGGGGTGATACACCATGTGGCTGATACCAGGCTACTCACAACTCCTGGATTTGCTGCAGTCTCGACTCCAGAGCCTGGCGTGATGAGGGCAATCATCTGTAAACGCTCCCGTCCAGCAGCAGACACTGTACTACTCTCCTCCTGCTGAAAGGATTGCGCTGTCTGGACACCATTGAGCAGGTCCTGCGGCCTTTTATCTTTTGTGTGACCTGCATCGCCCCCAGCGTCTGACATTTCGTGCCGGCAGCCAGAGAGAGCGCATCACAGTGTCGCACCGGCCGCTATCCTCCTTCCCCTCTGCATATAATCCGCTGCATGTGGATCTTCGCATGGGACAGCTACCGTCTTTGCCCGTGCACAGGCCCCAAGAAGAGAAGGGAGAGCCGCCCTCCAGATCCAACCTCGGCCTGTATTATGTCTTCTCGGGTGGGCCCAAAGAGCCTCCATGCACCTCTCCTGCTTCCTATCCAAGTAGGACAAGAAAAACACTGGTGATGGAGGGGAGGGGTGGGATTTAAACCTCTCTGTGTTTTTCCTGTCCTGTCAGAGGAAGTCAGTCTCAGGATGTGGTGTCATGGAGATGACTAGGGAAAGATCAATGCATAGCATGTGGATGTGTGATCCATTTTTTCCTCATTTTTTTTTTATTATTCTCACTCTCACTCATTCTGTTCAGTTTTTTTTACAGAAAAAAATTAAAGCAATGTTTCACTTAATGCAGGGGAGAACACGTGAAGTTCACGATGGGCCGAAGGGTACAACAGTTCATCGGTTATTCACGGTTAGCAGATGCCTCTGTCAGTATGGGGTCTGTGTCCCCACCGCAGAGTGGCAGATCGCTGTCTGCACATCGCAGCATTATGGGTCCCAGTACTGGCTTACCTTGTAGGAGACACAGCGCCCGCCAGCATACCGCCGCATCCGTCCTCACTGCCAGGTGTAATCTGATGCGCAATAGCACGCGCGCGCGCACCTCTCCCTTTCTTATAGGAGTAGACAGCTGGTCCCTGATTACTGTCCCCACCCGGAGGCGGGACTATTTGTATTTAAGGCAGCTTCACTCATCATGAAGTGCCCAAGCGTGGTTATTGTACCTCTTGACTCCCGCTGAAGTGTCCCACTGTGTCTGTTTATTGGATTTCCTGGATTCTGACCTCTGCTTCATTTGACTACGCATCTGCCTGCCGTCTGTTTATTGGATCACCTGGATTATAGACCTCTACACTGTCTGACTATGCATCTGCCCATCGCCTCCTGTAAGTCTGCCTGAATCCAGACCCTGCACTGCCTGACAACGAGACCGCTTATATCTGCATGCTATATTGCTCTGAACTTTGTGTTGCCTGTATCTGTCAAGTGACTTTTGAATACTGTCTGCCAGTAAAGACCATCTGTTCCTTTACTCTGCCTTTGTTGGACTCTGTTCACACTACTGCAGGTAGCTGCATTCTGGGTAACTGGTGCAGCCACCAGGGTCCTGACTCTGAGAGTCAGCAGTCAGCAATATTGGGCTAATTCCCAGTCCTCTATCAGCTGACACAGAGGATCCACATCCTCTGGTCGTAACAGTACGATTGGGCCATAGATCCCGCTGGCTCTAAACCAGGAATGTCTGAACTACTACAGGAACTTGAACACCAGCGTACCACCCAGAAACAAGTGATAAATTACTTGCAGCATGTAGCTGCTCGCCTGGACTCCCTTTCTACAGCACAGTCTGCACAGGCTCCTAATGCTCCTGCTGTCCCTGTTGCGGCTGCAGCGCAGCCAAGCTTTTCCGGACCACGATTATCTGCTCCGCCCCGTTACAGCGGCAACCTGAAAACTTGTGCTCGGATAGGCTAAGGGTCATGCACCTACCTACGTCTTTCCACTATGAAAGCAGTAGAGTTATGCCGGAACTGCTGAACGGAGGGTAGGCTGAAGAGGCCCACCCCAATGAGGTATTAAAATAAAGAGGGTTTAGGGAAGGTGGGGCAAAACGAGCTGTCAGCAACTTGCGAATGCCGCAGTGAGTTTAAATAGCGCTTGCCCCGCCTCCCCTCACACAAATGCAGCAAGATGCTCTTGCCTAAAACTTGTGCTCGGATCGGCTAAGAGTCATGCACCTACCTCCCTCCCTCCACTATGAAAGCAGTAGAGTTATGCCGGAACTGCTGAACGGAGGGTAGGTTGAAGAGGCCAAAATACAACAAGACATAGATTCAAATAATTATATTGAATGATATTGTTTACAACACCAGATTCCTGAGAGTCTTGGACATTTCACATTGTAGATCATGTATGTATCACGTATAGCATGCTGACTTCCATCTGCCTAATTGTCTAATGATATGCACCGGAGCATTATGTTTGGATGCCGCGGAGGCTGCTCCAATGCGGAAAGAGTGCCCTGTTATCGTGCTGGAACAACCCCTACGTTGCTTAGTAATATGCGAATGAATCTCATAAAATTCTGGCTACTCCAAGGCGCTGCCAGAGTGGTAACAGGGGAGAACCACCAGGGGCAATCCCAAGGACAAGTAACCATTCCCCTAAGGCCTACACTGGACACCACCGGTTATTGGTGGGAAAATACCTAACTCCCACTTGTTGTCCTGCTAGGGCCGTCTTTGAAGAGGCTAAGGTAAGAGTGTAACACGTACCATCCCAAATCAACTGATTCTTTCTTAAATAGGACCTACATTTAGCAGCACAATCTGAACATAGCCCCTGTAAACGGCTGACGGGAAGGACGAACCACAACGGCCCCCTTCTGAAACCCCTTTAATAGCATACTTAGCGGATATGCTGAGAACAAGGAGGTTTGATTAGGGTACAACATATATAAATGATGTTGTATCCCAGCTAGATACAACTTAATCGTGCTGTATGCCAACTTAGGGTGAGAGTGGCAAAATGCGGCAAAAGCCAATAGGTAAGCTATGTCATCCACTCCTGCCGGTGAAAAATACTTTTTTAAGTCATTGAATAAGCCCCAGGCCATCTGGTAAGTCTTCCGGGTATTACTAGACAGGGCTTTAGACATGAGAGCCCTGGTGGTAGCAAGGTGATTTGCTAATCCATCACTAACTGGTCGAGACGGGGGGCAAGCGACGGTATCCGGTCCGCCTGTGGACAAACCTGGAAAAAAATGACAAGTTACGCCTAGGCAAGGCATCTGCAGCCACGTTATTTATATTTAATTGACCATACCCAGGGCCTACTCATGACCTCTTTAAAGAACCCGTGCTACCTAATGCCTGTAATGTGGCCAGCTACCGCAACCGTGCCAGTAGCCATGACGTTGATCGAAACCGTGCCTATATCCTGCACCAATCAACTAATAAGCATGGCTATAGTCCTGTCAGGACCAACATTGCTGCTGCGTTGTATGTAGTAATCGTGACCGGACCGCTGAGACCACACTGCCTGTGGCCATTACCGGCTTACTAGCCTTGTACCTGTCGTAGTAACAGGGTTTGTAATCTCGCGCCTGTCGTGACAGTACTTATGATCATGCCTGTAGTCGTGACAGACTTCGTAATATCGTACCTGTAGTCGTGACAGGACTTATGATCGTGCCTGTAGACGTGACAGGACTTGAAACCTCATGTCTGTAGTCGTGACAGACTTCATAATATCGTGCCTGCAGTCGTGATAGGACTCATAACCTCGTGTCTGTAGTGGTGCCGGACTTCGTAAAATCGTGCCTGTAGGCGTGACAAGACTCATGCACTCGTATGGAGATTGAGGGAGGCCGAGCATACCCGTATGAAAACTGTTAACTAAGCCGTTGAGCACGAACTGTACCCAAACTGGGTCTGGACGAGCGTCTAAGTGACAACTAAGGAGTTCCACATTCACCATGCTTAGTCATGCAGGATTATTGCCCTTTTGAGGACAAGAAACTCAGGGGTGGGCCCTAAAGCAAAAGCACACAAATGCAACAATCTAGACTGGCTGTAGTGGCACGCAGGATAATTGAAATTGTTAAAAATTTGTGGTTTACCTAAATATTTAATTGGCCGACCCAACTTATCCACCCCAGAGACTACCCTGCTAACTGACGGGCCCGGAACAGCGCTAGACTGGGAATGGTTCCGTTGTGTAGTTAATATTAGAAGAATTTGCTTCAGGGACCCTTTGGACCCGGGAGATAAATATTTAAGTTCAGATAGCCTATTAAGACTGGTATAAATCGGGAAGAAAGAAAAAGATTTAAAAATTTAAGTGCTGGTGAACTCTGCGGCTGGGGATATAGGTTGCTTGACCTATATACACTGCCTACCCGAATGTAACTATCCGTATCGTGGGATTATTCCAACAGATTATTCTCAGATCTCTGCTTTCCGGCTATTTATCCTACAAGCTGGGATCTTAAATCTGTGTCCCTATATGTCGCATTCGGGGGGGGGGGGGGGGAGGGCAGTATTGTCTATTATGATTTTTCCTATCCCTAAGTTCACTTTGTTTGTACTCTAATATTGCACCCTGCCGCTTGTGTGTCTCGCACGAAGGTGTCTGCAGTGCACCAAGTGAGGTCACTGAGTATGAACCACGCTTAACCTAAAAACTAGATTGCAGCTCCCCCAACATGTTTCGCCACAGGTGTGGCATCTTCAGGGGAAATGGAGCTACTGTCAACACGAGCGCCATCTGAATCAGTGTTTTTAATTACCGTGAGTGGGTCTTTCCTCATCGGATGTCCAATCAGTAGCCGGCGCTCATGTGATGATAATACAATCTGACCAATCACCTCAGTCAGCACTGATTCGTCAAACTTGCGTGTCACCAGTATCTTTAATGTCCATGCGCAAGAACTTTTAGTTTTATTTAAGATCGTAAGTTACTTCTGCGCATGTACTGTGGATCGAATATCTCCAGTTGCGCTTGCCTACCGGTTCGTCTCCGAGAGTCTAAGTGGGTGCGCATGCGCTATATCTTAGAAGACTAATTCATAGAGGAGCCTTGAGACATATATCCAGCAAGGGATGGTATATAGAGGGCTACGTATTCCCCTGAGACCAAATGCACATTTGGAGGATACACAATTTACTAAGGGCTGGGAAGGCCTATTGACAGAGTGCTCATTGAGACTATTGAAGTATCTAGCTGAATATGAGAAAGAGCATTTCAAAAAAGTGGATCAACATCTAGAGAAGGAGATTAAAGAAATACAAGATTTCAGTCAACACCCAGATTTTCTCGACCTTGAACAAAAAATAAAGAAAAACATAGACGCAATACAAAACGAAATCAAGGAAAGAAAACACGGAAAATATATGAGGGATCGTGCTGATTTCGAAAGTGAGTTTATATCTGGAGGAATAGGGGTAATAATAGAAACCCACAGCGGGGATATAAAGAAAACTCTGAAACAAAGACCTCGGGCACAGAAGGATCAGTTCACAGCTCCACTGGACAGGGGAACCGATTAAAGGGTATAAAACGTAAAACCAAAAAGAGACAGTACCCTCCAAATAAATCCTCCCTAGAGAGACATGAACCCTTCAAGGTATGCCCGAGAGGAATCTCAGGAAAACAAGCCACGCCAGATTCAAATATTATAGCAATGAGTACAAGTATGAATCCCACTGTATCCTATCCATCCTCATCCACACAACCTTTCTCATTTGGCTCATCCCACGGGGGAATATGGGACAAAACCTTACAATGTATCTGCCATCTACAATACAACCCCCAATTCAGACGCATCTGACTCAGACAAATATGGGCTTGGGAGAAAAGACTACCCCCATTGCCCCCCTTTTTTTAGGACAAGCAGGGGTTCAATTGAGGGACCGGGAAAGATGGGGGTACAGCAAATAGCTGTGACAACATCTAATGAAGATCTAGACGATAAATACATTATAAATCTGTCTACACATTTAATAACAAGGTCACAAAAAACCCTTCTGAGTAAGGGTCTTACCTTTTCACCGGTTCCACAGTGTGACAAGTTCCTATGGATTAAGGATATAAATCTCTTCGCACGAAAATTGGCCCTACACAAAATACATAAACAAGAAGAACATGATGCACGTAGACCATTCGAGAATGAAAGAAGATGTGTAGAGGTATTAGAAGAACTGTTACAAGAGAGCGAAGGTTACCAGATTAGTCCTGATCCCCCCTTCTCGACTTTAAAACCTAAATCGAGAATTTCTCCATCATTCACACAATTTCAGGAGATAGAGACCTTTGTCCAGTTAGTTACACAGGACATAAAATCACTGAAAATGAGGAAGGATCATATAGAATCTAATCTAAGTATCCAGGAACTGGAAGCCCTGGAGACACAAAAAAATAATGAGAACATCATAATAAAACCAAGTGATAAAGGGGGCAACATAGTTATCCAACATAAAGGAGACTATGTTGATATGGTGTTGAGATTATTGAGGGATAAAAAAACATATAAGGCCCTATCTAATGACCCCACAAAAGAATATCTGAATGAACTTAAAAATCTTCTTCTTGAAGCACTTCAAGATAATATAATAACAAAAGATGAATACCAGTACCTATATAACAAAAGCCCCACAATCTCCACCTTCTATGCCTTACCAAAGGTACATAAGAACAAGAAACCCATCCCAGGGAGACCCATAGTCTCGGGTAATGATAATTTAACACAGACCATCAGCGAGTATGTGGACCAAATATTAAGACCATTTGTGGCCACTCTGCCCTCATACATCAGGGACACAAAAGATCTCCTCCTCAAAATAAATGACATCACGTTGACACTATCTTAGCAAGTCTAGATGTAGAATCGCTCTACAGCAACATCCAGCACCCATTAGGAATACACCCGGTTGAACATTATCTTAACACAAGGAGTCAAAACTTTAGGAGGCACAATTAGTTTGTTTTGTCATCACTTAAGTTTGTTTTAGAACACAATTTTTTTGTATTTCAGGGACAATTTTATAAACAAATTAACGGGACCGCGATGGGGACGTCATGTGCCCCAACGTATGCAAATTTATTTTTAGGGTGGTGGGAAAATAATCACGTTTTTACGGAGGGAATGTCGTCGTATGTCTGCCACATTATATTTTGGGGCAGATATATCGACGACATTCTCATCCTATTGGATGGAGGTCACTCACTATATTAATGAATTTACTCAGACACTGAACAACAATAATATAGGAATGAAATATACTTACGAAATTCAGGATAAGGAGATTGTGTTCCTGGACCTAAAAATAAAGAAAACAGAAGGTGGACATATGGTCACAGAGGTCTATAGAAAACCCACTGCAACAAACAGCTATTTACATTGGAATAGCTGGCATCCTTCTCCCCTGAAAAGGGGAATTCCGACAGGCCAGTATTTGAGGGCACGCCGTAACTGCTCTGACAAGGCCTCCTTTGGTAAAGAAAGTGAACAACTGTTCCAAAGATTTAGGAAGAGAGGATATCCAAATAGATCCCTAAAAAATGCATACAATAGAGCTAAAAGGGTGGACAGAGAAGATCTACTAAAGGTAACAGCACCAAGAAACAGTGAAGTTATTAGATGCATAGGGACATATGATGGATATAACAGAGAGATATATGGTATCCTCAGAAAATACTGGCATATAATACAATCTGACAGAGACCTAAGTATGGTACTGATCCGAAATCCATCTGTAACGTACAGGAGAGGCCCAAATTTAAAGGACCAATTGGTTTATAGTCATCTAGTGGAGAAAGGAACTAATACTGGAAAGACAAGGGAGAGGTATCGACGCTCATCACCCTGTGGAGATTGCACCTTTTGTAAGTATATTCCCCGTATAAAGAAGTTCACTAATCCTGGGGATAAAAAATAATATGAAATTAGACAACTTATTACTTGCAAAACGCAGGGAGTGATATATATAGCCTCCTGTCCATGTCCCAAACTATATGTAGGGAAAACCATACAAGAACTGAGACGCCGTATTTCAGGCCACCTTAGTACAATTGAAACTGACAAAGATACCCCTATACTGTAGCTAGGCATATTAAAAATATCCATGGAAATAAGAGCTCCGTCTTACGGTTTTGGGGAATTGAAAAAATATCCATGGGACAAAGAGGGGGCAACCTGGACAAGAAACTTTTACAAAGTGAGGCTCGCTGGATCTACAGATTGGGCACTATGAGTCCATATGGACTGAATGAAGGTTCCTTCAAAGCATTTATCTAGAAATAAATGAGATATACAAATCACAGGAGAAAACCTAGAACACTGCATTATAATATTAAAATAATATAGGAAAAACAACAATGCAGAAGGAAGAAAAAGACCAATATTTAACCACAGTCACCTGTAGTCATAGAAATAAAAAAAAATAAAAAAAATGATAGATGAAATATCCATCTGATTGAACACTGCAAAACTACTGAATATTAACAGTAGGATCGAAATCACACCAGTGAATATATTGATACACCCTGTATGACAGGAGTCTTTAAACTCATGAGCTATAGTATACACAAAAAAATATATCAGAAAAAGTATATCATTTATATGGAGATTGATCATTGTGAAATCAAAGAATACTTTAGTAGAATGAAAAATCACACTGGTGGAGATAATAGGATGTGTATATATTCACTCTGTAGATTTGCAGATACCTACCTTTTGTATAACATCCGGGATTCGAGACATGCGCAATGAGAGAGGTGCCTTTGAATGATGGAGAAAACATATAGGATAAATGTGGGTGGAAAATGTTTCAAAACTACCAATTTCTAAGTCCCCGCGCATGCCCCCCTGCTCTAAAGGCTGGGCCGGAGACTGAGTTGTAACTCATGCACTGTGACATCTCCTCTACTAATTAGTCTTCTAAGAAATAGCGCATGCGCACCCACTTAGACTCTGGGAGACGAACCGGTAGGCAAGCGCAACTGGAGATATTCGATCCACAGTACATGCGCAGAAGTAACTTACGATCTTAAATAAAACTAAAAGTTCTTGCGCATGCGCATGGACTTTAAAGATACTGGTGACACGCAAGCACCGTGCAAACCCTGAATAACAATACCTACACCTTAGTATGAATGATGTATAGACAACCGCCACGTACAACCGTGACTAAATACACGTGAACTATAGTCGTGAACCACTATACCCCGATCCTGTACACGTGACAGGACTAATGACCGTGGACGTGGACTATAGTTAGGGTAGAGCTTACCATGCTGAGCCTGTAGTCGCAACGGAACTAGAAATTGAGTCTGAAGATGTGACAGACGTATCAATGCTGCTCCTGTAATCGTGACAGGACTACAAACCGAGTCTGTAGTCGAGACAGACATTGGAGTGTTGCCTATAGTCGTGACAGGATTTCACATTGAGTCTGTAGTCGTGACAGACATTGCACTGTTGCCTGTAGTCATGACAGGACAAGTAAACGAGTCTGTAGTCGTGACAGACATAGCCCTGTTGCCTGCAATCGTGACAGGACTAGTAATCGAGTCTGTAGTCGTGACAGACATAGCCCCGTTGCCTGAAGTCGTGACGGGACTTGACATCGGGTCTGTAGTCATGACAGACAATGTATCGTTGCCTGTAGTCGTGACAGACATTGCCCCATTGCCTGAAGTCGAGACAGCACTTAACACCGAGTCTGTAGTCGTGACAGACCTTGCGTATAAAAATAAAAATATATATATATTTTTTTTTTATAAATTTTTTATTTAATGTTTTTTTTTTTATACATTTTTATTTGATATATATATATATATATATACAGTACAGACCAAAAGTTTGGACACACCATCTCATTCAAAGAGTTTTCTTTATTTTCATGACTATGAAAATTGTAGATTCACACTGAAGGCATCAAAACTATGAATTAACACATGTGGAATTATATACATAACAAACAAGTGTGAAACAACTGAAAATATGTCATATTCTAGGTTCTTCAAAGTAGCCACCTTTTGCTTTGATTACTGCTTTGCACACTCTTGGCATTCTCTTGATGAGCTTCAAGAGGTAGTCCCCTGAAATAGTTTTCACTTCACAGGTGTGCCCTGTCAGGTTTAATAAGTGGAATTTATTGCCTTATAAATAGGGTTGGGACCATCAGTTGCGTTGAGGAGAAGTCAGGTGGATACACAGCTAATAGTCCTACTGAATAGACTGTTAGAATTTGTATTATGGCAAGAAAAAAGCAGCTAAGTAAAGAAAAACGAGTGGCCATCATTACTTTAAGAAATGAAGGTCAGTCAGTCAGCTGAAAAATTGGGAAAACTTTGAAAGTAAGGGCTATTTGACCATGAAGGAGAGTAATGGTGTGCTGCGCCAGATGACCTGGCCTCCACAGTCACCGGACCTGAACCCAATCGAGATGGTTTGGGGTGAGCTGGACCGCAGAGTGAAGGCAAAAGGGCCAACAAGTGCTAAGCATCTCTGGGAACTCCTTCAAGACTCTTGGAAGACCATTTCAGGGGACTACCTCTTGAAGCTCATCAAGAGAATGCCAAAAGTGTGCAAAGTAGTAATCAAAGCAAAAAGTGGCTACTTTGAAGAGCCTAGAATATGACATCAAAACTATGAATTAACACATGTGGAATTATATACATAACAAACAAGTGTGTTAATTCATAGTTTTGATGCCTTCATAGTCATGAAAATAAAGAAAACTCTTTGAATGAGAAGGTGTGTCCAAACTTTTGGTCTGTACTGTATATATTTTTTAAACGCACCATTTTTTTTTTTTTTAGACATATACCTTAATGGAATGCCATGACAGGTACCGACTGCAGGTACCAACTAGCCCCATACGTGAACAGTTGAACTACTAGAAACGCCAACAGGAAATCTAGTGCCTGTGGAGGAGGCGGAAAAATGGCGCACCCGTGATGAAACACAGTCTAACCCCCTGTCCAGCAGCATGCGTAAATAGTATGACAAACAAGGCCCCTACCATGGACATAACATACTTGCTCATGCAGCCTACACTAACACACACACCGCCTCCTGTGAGCGAGAAAGAGCAGATGACACCCGAACTGCCCTTACCAACAATGACCCAGAACGTGATACCCAGACGTAACGTGACAGACGTAACGATTACTGCTTGTAGCTGCACGGACTCAACCAAGTCTGTACACGTAACCAACATATACTACAAGTAGCCGTGACCGGACTTCACCGTGTCTGAAGATGAGATACCCAAGTAGCTGCCTGTAGTCGTGACAGGACTTTGATATGTCTGTAGAAGTGACAGAAATATGATTGCCTGTAGTCCTGACAGGACTTAAACATGTCTGTAGACGTGACGGACGTATGAATGCCTGTAGTCGTGACAGGACTTAAACGTGTCTGTAAACGTGACAGATGTATGAATGCCTGTAGTCGTGACAGGACTTAAACGTGACTGTGGATGAGACAGCCGTAACACTACCTGAAGTCGTGACATTATGCGACGTGACTATAAATGAGGCGGACCTGCTAACGTGCAGAAATCTTAGCGTCTGAAAACGTGCCAGACCACACTTTTTTTTTTTTGACGGTCACCCCTGTCTGTGGAACGTGTCTTAATTTAACGCCACATCTTGACCATACCTGACTGCAGCCAGCCTGCTGGAAGAAATTACGTAGCTAATCGGAGGGAAGACAGAGTATTAGAAATTGATCCTTGTCCCTTCCCACCATGACCGTGACCCCTCTATAACCCCCTCGAAATGCTTGCATTTCCCCTGATGCAGAGATGGTGCTTAGGTTTACGTTGTAGCTACTGATGTTGGACCAAACCAGAATTTTGTGGTAACATAGAACCTATAGGGGAAACAATATGCAAACAGCCGCTTATCTTTCAATAATTCAGATGACACCCCTGGGCCACATGAAAACACCACCATTCCCAGGAGCAGCAAGCTTGCACGCAGCGCACCACAGTGTGACCCTCCCTCCCCCCCCTTTGACCGCTTCAATGCCCCTTATGTAGAAATTCAAGCAATTACTGTCACCGCCAGTTCTGTGAGAAGGTCTGGCAGACGTCCTTTTCTACCTCTTGCATGACGTTCTTTGTTTTGGTTTCACTTTGTCATCTCCTTTCCTTCTCCCAGGTGTCACCTATTTAGACTAATCGTCTCCCTTTATATTCCCTCCCATACTGCCTAACTTTGCGGTTTATACTACTTCCTGGATGAAGTGTTCACTGCTGGAGGCTGCTGCTGCTGCTGTTTGCTCAGATAAGTCTTTTCCTGTATTGTGTTTCCTTGCTGGCTTGATTCTAGGTGACTCTGACTCCGTCCGTATTAAGTGCAGGGAGCCGGTGGTCGTGTCCCCTCACTATTATAGGGTTTTCAGGTGTCACACAGTCTTAGGTACGTGGGCATGCAATCGTCTACCATTGAGGGCATAGCAGTCAGGGAGAGCTCTTAGGGTTTTATAGGGCTCACCTATATGCTCCTTAGTTTGGGATCAAGCCAGTCGGACGTGTCACGAGTTGGAGGTCCCCGGAGAGACCACCGCGTTGTCAAGCAATAAACGGAAATCAGGTACAGACACATAAGAGTTTATTGCACAAACAGAAACATAGAAAGCAGCACAGATAAAACATGAGCTCTATGTACCGTCAGCACAGTGGGAGAAAACCCCCACTGCGCCACTGTCTAGTAATACTCCAGAGGGGCGTAACTAAGCAACTCCTGGTTTTCACTAGAGCCCTAGATGGTAGGGTTAGACTTAGCCGCAGAAAGTTGCCAGGGTCCACTCTGGAGCGTGACCTAGACAGTGACAGCAGGAGCGAATGGACTACAGGTACCAGAATGTACCGACGGCACATAGGCAAACATAACAGACAGGTAAATACAAAACAGAGCAAATAATAACACAAGCAGGAGTTCATGCAAGGGAGCAGGAGTGGCAATGAGCAGAGAAGGACTTGCTCCACCAGTATTAAACTGCATGGCCTTGTCATGCCACTCTGCTGCAAAAGCTTGCTGAACACAGACATCAGAATAAACACAAAGTAACTAAAACATAACTGGCAGAACAGAAAGACAGGGAAAAGGACGCAAATGAACAAGTAGGGAAACTCACAGAGCACAGACAGACAGACACAGATCCCATGGGTCAGCAGCATGGGAGAGAAAGTACAAACCAGGAGCAGAGCAGGACAGGACAACACACACCAGGAGAGCTGAAACAGAACTGAGGAAACCTCAGGCTTATATACAGGTTCCATGGGTGCAGCAGAGAGACCACACCCATGGAGCAGACAGAGAATTAACTCCTAATAGGAATACAGGGGAGTTAACCCATACAGAACCACAAAACACACAGAAACGAAACATCAGCGAGGAGCGCTGAACGAGCAAGGACGGAAGGTCACAGTCAGAGGTAACGACTGTGACAGGACGTTTATTCATAAGTTCCAGCTATCTGCAATATCATCCGTGACATTATAAACCACCGTAACCGTATTAAGCAAGAGTGTGCAAAGCAGTAATCAAACAAAAGGTGGCTATTTTGAAGAACCTAGAATATGACATATTTTCAGTTGTTTCACACTTGTTTGTTATGTATATAATTCCACATGTGTTAATTCATAGTTTTGATGCCTTCATAGTCATGAAAATAAAGAAACTCTTTGAATGAGAAGGTGTGTCCAAACTTTTATTCTGTAGTGTATATTGTTCTGAATTTCGGAGATGGGCAGCTGATACTGGTTGGAATGATGCTGCACTAAAAAGTCAATTTTGCCATGGTCTTTCGGAAAGATTGAAAGATGCATTTTGCTTTTTATGAGAGACCAGCCTTGTTAGAATCTGCCATGTCTCTAGCTGTTCGTATTGACAGGCATCTTAGAGAGAGAGAGAGAGGAGACTACTCCTTCCTGTCATATTCAGCCCAAGGACATTCAGTGCGCAGGGGTCTCAGTCTCTCTCAATCCCCTCTGAGGAGGAGGCCACGCAGCCGGGTTTGCTTGCCTCTGATAGTAGAGGATTCAGCTCTCAGAGGAGGGTTTGTTTCTGTTGTGGGGGTATAAATCATTTGGCTAATGTTTGCCCCTCTAGGAGATTCATGGAGTTTTCTGAGGGTAATAAAAAATAAAAAAACTCTAAAAACTCTCTATTTGCTACTATTGGCAAGTTTGATGCAGAAATTGAAGGTTTGCCGTTTGCTTGTAGTTCCCATTTTCTCCTACCTGCCAGGGTGGCGCTAGACAGCAAGAACATTGTTTTGAGATTTTTGTAGATAGTGGAGCAGCTTTCAATCTCATTGATAATCAATTTGCTATCAATTCAGCTCCACTTTCTCAAAGATCGTTAAAGGGTATAGTTCACAATATCCGTTTGACTGTGGGTGACGCTCATGTTGAGGATATGTCATGTTTCGTCCTAAGTGGATTACCTACTCCTCTAGTGTTGGGGATACCCTGGCTCACTAAACATAATCCCACCATTAATTGGCAAGCAAGGCAAATAAATGGTTGGAGTGAGTTTTGCAGAGAGAATTGCCTCACGGCATCTCTTTCAGAGGTTTCTACCAAGACTGTACCATCTTTTCTCTCTGAATTTTCGGATGTGTTTTCCGAGAGTGTTGTCCAGGAGTTGCCCCCTCACCGGGAGTACGACTGCCCTATTAATCTCATCCCAGGCGCTGAGCTGCCAAAATCACGTTTATACAATATCTCCCAATTTAAAAGAGTCGCTATGCGTACTTATATCTCTGAGAGCCTGAGAAAGGGACACATCCGACCCTCGAAGTCACCTGTTGCCGCAGGGGTTTTTTTTGTTAAGAAAAAAGATTGTTCTTTAAGACCTTGTCTGGATTTCAGGGAGCTGAACCGTATCACAATTCGTGACCCATATCCGCTTCCTCTGATCCCGGACCTGTTTAACCAGATTGTTGGGGCTAAAGTTTTTCCTAAGTTGGATTTAAGAGGGGCATACAACCAAGTCAGGGAAGGGGATGAATGGAAGACGGCCTTCAATACCCCTGAGGGTCATTTCGAGAATTTGGTTATGCCCTTTGGTTTGATGAATGCTCCGGCCGTCTTCCAACATTTTGTGAACAGCATTTTTTATCATTTAATGGGGAAATTTGTTCTGGTGTATCTAGATGACATTTTGATTTTTTTCTCCTGATTTCCAGACTCATTGGGACCACCTACGTCAGGTCTTGCTGATTCTGCGGGAGAATAAATTGTACGCTAAACTGGAAAAATGTGTGTATGCGGTTCCGGAGATTCAATTTCTTGGTTTTCGTCTCTCCGCTTCTGGTTTTCGCATGGACCCTGAAAAGGTCCGCGCTGTGCTTGATTGGGAGCTTCCTGAGAATCAGAAGGCGCTGATGCAGTTTTTGGGTTTTGCCAATTATTACAGAAAGTTCATTTTGAATTATTCCTCTGTTGTTAAGCCACTCACTGATATGACTAAAAAGGGGGTAGATTTTTCCTCGTGGTCGGTAGATGCGCTTAAAGCCTTTTCTAGTATCAAAGAGAGTTTTGTTTCCGCTCCCATTTTGGTACAACCTGATGTCTCTCTACCTTTTATTGTTGGGGTGGATGCTTCTGAGGTGGGTGTGGGTGCGGTCTTATCTCAGGGTCCCTCTCCTGCCAAATGGCGACCGTGTGCCTTTTTCTCAAGGAAACTCTCCTCTGCAGAGAGAAATTACGATGTGGGAGATAGGGAGTTGTTGGCCATCAAATTAGCTTTTGAGGAATGACGCCATTGGTTAGAGGGAGCCAGACACCCTATTACCGTGTTTACTGACCATAAGAATCTGGCCTACTTGGAATCGGCCAAGCATCTGAACCCGAGACAGGCCAGATGGGTCTTTGTTCTTTTCTAGGTTAATTTTGTTGTCACGTTCCGCCCTGGGGTTAAAAATGTGAAGGCGGATGCCCTGTCACGTTGTTTTCCGGAAGGGGGGAACTTTGAAGACCCGGGTCCCATTTTGGCTGAAGGGATGGTCGTCTCTGCTCTTTATCCTGATTTGGAGGCAGAGGTTTCCTGAGCCCAGGCAGAGGCTCCTGATCTTTGTCCTCCTGGGAGGTTGTTTGTGCCTCTCGCTTTACGACACAAGGTTTTTAAGGAGCACCACCATACTGTCCTTGCTGGGCACCCGGGGAGCAGAGCCACAGTGGATCTCATTGCTCGGAGATTCTGGTGGCCGGCTCTTCGTAAGACGATTGAGGGTTTTGTGGCAGCCTGCGAGACCTGCGCTCGTGCCAAGGTCCCTCATTCACGGCCATCGGTTCTCTCCTCCCGTTACCCATTCCTTCCCGTCCTTGGACGCATCTGTCCATGGACTTCATTACGGACCTGCCTCATTCCTCGGGGAAGACTGTGATTCTAGTGGTAGTGGACCGTTTCAGGAAAATGGCGCATTTGATTCCCTTTCCTGGGTTACCCAATGCTAAGACGTTGGCGCAAGCGTTTGTTGATCACAATGTTAAATTGCATGGCATTCCTTCAGACATCGTTTCTGATAGGGGCACGCAATTTATTTCCAGATTCTGGAAGGCCTTCTGTTCTCGCTTGGGGATTCGGTTGTCGTTTTCTTCTGCTTTTCACCCGCAGTCGAATGGTCAGACCAAACGCGTCAATCAGAATCTGGAGACATATCTGCGCTGTTTTGTGGCGGAGAATCAGGAGGATTGGTATTCTTTTTTGTCCCTTGCTGAGTTTGCTTTAAATAACTGTCGCCAGGAGTCCTCTTCATCCGCAGTTTGGGACATTCTCTGGAGAGGGGTCTTCTGGTTTACCTGATGAGGAGAGATTTTCCTCATCTTTGTCATTTATTTGGCAAAAGATTCAGGGTAATCTGAAGAGGATGAGTGAGAGATATAAGCGTGTGGCGGATAAGAGACGTGTGCCTGGTCCAGACCTGAATGTGGGTGATCTGGTGTGGTTGTCTACAAAGAATATCAAACTGAAGGTTCCCTCCTGGAAGTTGGGTCCTAAGTTTATTGGGCCTTACAAGATCTTGTCCGTCATCAATCCTGTTGCCTTCCGTCTTGATCTTCCTCAGACTTGGAAGATCCATAATGTTTTTCACAAGTCCCTATTAAAACCTTATGTCCAACCCACTGTACCCTCCTCTTTGCCTCCTCCTCCGATTGTTGTTGATGGTAATCTTGAATTTCAGGTCTCTAGGATTGTGGATTATCGCATTATCCGCGGTTCTCTCCAGTACCTCGTTCATTGAGAGGGTTATGGTCCTGAGGAGAGGATGTGGGTCCCAGTGGCGGACATTAAGGCCACTCGTCTCATCAGGGCTTTCCATAGGTCTCATCCTGAGAAGGTGGGCTCTGAGTGTCCGGAGTCCACCCGTAGAGGGAAGGGTACTGTCACCGCCAGTTCTGTGAGAAGGTCTGGCAGACGTCCTTCTCTACCTCTTGCATGACGTTCTTTGTTTTGGTTTCACTTTGTCATCTCCTTTCCTTCTCCCAGGTGTCACCTATTTAGAATAATCGTCTCCCTTTATATTCCCTCCCATACTGCCTCACTTTGCGGTTTATACTACTTCCTGGATGAAGTGTTCACTGCTGGAGGTTGCTGCTGCTGTTTGCTCAGATAAGTCTTTTCATGTATTGTGTTTCCTTGCTGGCTTGATTCTAGGTGACTCTGACTCCGTCTGTATCAAGTGCAAGGAGCCGGTGGTTGTGTCCCCTCACTATTATAGGGTTTTCAGGTGTCACACAGTCTTAGGTACGTGGGCATGCAATCGTCTACCATTGAGACCCTTGCATGGGCATAGCAGTCAGGGAGAGCTCTTAGGGTTTTATAGGGCTCACCTATATGCTCCTTAGTTTGGGATCAAGCCAGTCGGATGTTTATTCATAAGTTCCAGTTATCTGCAACATCATCCGTGACATTATAAACCACCGTAACCGTCTTAAGCATGGATCAGGTTTCAGCCTTGATTGACCGCATGCAAGGTCTTTCGCTGGAGGTAGCAGATCTCCGTAAAACTGTGTCTCAGTTTCAGGTGACCGGTTCTGCTGGCGTTCATGGAGTTTGTTCCGAGCCTAAGATCTCGCTTCTGGATACGTTCTCCGGGGGTAGTGAGAATTTTGTTCTCTTTAGAGAGGCTTGCAAACTCCATTTTCGCCTACTTCCCCATTCCTCTGATCATCCGTGACAATTACATGGTTAACCACAGATAGACTGTTGCTCAGCCTGCAGTACCATCCATGGTCAACAGATGGCGCGCTTGCACCAGGCTGAATGGGAGCGAGCGTTACTGCAGATGCTTTCCTCCGAACCCTGCCGCCCGCACAGCGCCTAGCTGGTGAGTAAAACCTCGATGAGCAGCCTATGGAGACCTGCCTGCCCCCATACCCAACCTACCTCGATTTTACCGGCACCCGCCGAACGCCACAAACCATGAACACACGCTGACCATCCCTGAGCCGCACACCACACTTGACAAAACCGGAAGTGACGCGAACAAGCTGTCCCGCAAAACGAGCTGTCGGCAACTTGTGAATGCCCCAGTGAGTTTAAATAGCGTTTGCCCCGCCTCCCCTCACACAAATGCGGCAAGATGCTCTTGCCTAAAACCTGTCGCGGGTTTCTTAACCAGTGTACAATTCACTTTGAACTGCTTCCTCATCACTTTCAATCAGACCGAGCTAAAGTAGCGTTCATTATCTCTCATCTCGAGGGTGAGGCTCTGGCCTGGGCGAATCCAATATGGGAGAGATATGGCCCTATCACCAGTAATGTGGCACTATTTATGGACTCTTTAAAGAGGGTGTTTGAGGAGCCAGGTGGAGCTTCTTCTGCGGCCTCCTCGCTGCACGTCCGTCAAGGAAGCTGGTCGGTGGGGCAATATGCGATTCAGTTCCGCACCTTAGCGTCTGAAGTTAGTGTCTCAGTGGAATGAGGAGGTTTTGGTGGCGGCCTTTTGGGAAGGTTTGTCTGGACGTATTAACCTCCTCAGGACCGCCGCACGCAGGATTCCTCCTGGACGCGCCGGCGCGTCCTCTCACGAGACGCAAGATTTCGGGCAGAGCCGTCCCGCACATACGCAGTGCGGGCCGGGAATCGTTACATCAGAAGTTCGTCACCAGCCTGCCAGCCAATGATCATCACTTAAAAAATCGAATCAGAAGCCATTTAACACCTAATATTTATAAATATAAGGTGTTAAATGGCTTCTGTGCTCCTCTGCTGGTCCATTTCGTCGGTTGGTCCCAGCAGAGGAGCACACATCACTGTGAGTACACACCAAACACTACACTTAGCCCCAGATTACCCCCCATCACCCCAATTAACCTCTTGATCACCCCTGTCAATCACTAGTGAAAGGGAAAAAAGTGATCAGTGTAAACTGTCACTTTTTTTTTTCACTAGTATTGACGGTTAGGTTTTAGGTTAGTTTAGGCCCCTTTGTTAGGTAGTTAGCGTTGGTTAGCGCCCAGCCCACCGCACCGCAGTTACTGATTCGCTGATTAGCGTATCGCTAATCAGCATTGGTACTTTTATAGTATCTGTAAGTGATCTGTAATAGTATTAGTGTCACCTTAAGTGCCACCCAAAACGCAGTGTTTGCCCGATCAGGCCTGATCGGTCACCCACACGTGCGTTTACCCACGCCCGCCCCGCCGCAGTGACAAAAAATTATAATTTTTTTGATCACTGCACAATCACTTTACAAGCGCTGCGGCGATAAAAAAAAAAATCAGTTTTGATATTTTTTATCAATCGCAGCGGCTTCCGGTACTTTGCTAGCCTCCCATTTGTAAGACAGGCTTGCTTTTTTTCTTGGGTAGTCTCAGGGAATACCCCCTAAATTTAGTTGACCAAATGGCAAATAAGGGGTATTCTTCTGAAGAGGCCTACAGGATTCTGACCCAGTCGGATGAGGAATGGGAACCCTCATCTGACGAATCCAGCGGGTCAGAATACAAACCTGTAGAAAGCAGTGGCAGTCTGACCCAGAGTTCGGACGATGAGGTTGATGTCCCTGATACCACCAAGCGTACCCGGCCCCATGTTGCTAGACCACAGGTTGCGCAGGATCCGCTTCAAGGGCAGCAGAGTGGGGCTGGCGCTGTCGGATTACGTGGTGAGGCATACACCAGCAGCGCAATCCATCCTAGACCTAGTACCAGCACTGCCGTAGAACATGGTGAAGTGGCGAGCACCAGAAGGGCAGTTGAAGCTGGTACGGTGGCACGTGCATTAGTTCCCCCGTCGCAGCCACCGCACAGACAGGCCCGTAGAGCCCCTAGAGTCCCTGAGGTGCTGGCAAACCCTGATTGGCAGCCCCCAACTTCAGCCACACCAGTAGTTCCCCCTTTCACCGCCCAGTCTGGAGTTCGGGTTGAGACAGCTCAGATCGGATCGGCACTGTTTTTTTTTTAGCTGTTCTTGACTTCGGAGCTCTTGGACTTAGTCGTGGCAGAAAAAAATCGGTATGCCACTCAATTTATAGCCGCCAACCCGGGAAGCTTTTATGCCCAGTCTTTCCGGTGGAAACCTGTCCAAGTTTCCAAATTTAAAACTTTTCTGGGCCTTCTCCTCAACATGGGCCTGACAAAAAAGCATGAATTGCGGTCATATTGGTCCACGAACCCAATTCATCACATGCCCATGTTCTCTGCTGCCATGTCCAGGACACGATTTGAGACCATCGTGCGTTTCCTGCACTTTAGCGACAACAGCACCTCTCGTCCCAGAGGCCACCCAGCTTTTGACCGGCTCCACAAAATTCGGCCCCTCATAGACCACTTTAACACCAAATTTGCAGATTTGTATACCCCTGAGCAAAACATCTGCATAGACGAGTCCCTAATACATTTTACCCGGCGCCTTGGCTTCAAACAATACATCCCAAGCAAGCGCGCCCGGTATGGGGTCAAATTGTATAAGCTCTGTGAAAGGGCCACAGGCTATACGCACAAATTTCGAGTCTATGAGGGTAAAGATCAGACCCGGGAGCCGGTCGGTTGCCCTGACTACCTGGGGAGCAGTGGGAAGACAGTCTGGGACTTGGTGTCACCCTTATTTGGCAAGGGGTACCATCTTTATGTGGACAATTTTTACACAAGTGTGCCCCTCTTCAGGCATTTGTTTTTAGAACAGATTGGCTGCTGTGGCACCGCGCGACCTAGTCGCCGGGACTTCCCCCAACAGCTCGTTACCACCCATCTTGCAAGGGGGGAGAGGGCTGCCTTGTGTAACGAAGAACTGCTTGCGGTGAAATGGAGAGACAAGCGTGACGTTTACATGCTCTCCTCCATTCACGCAGACACGACAATCCAAATAGAACAAGCAACCTGTGTCATTGAAAAGCCCCTCTTGGTCCACGACTATAATTTTGAGCTGTTCTTGACTGCGGAGCTCTTGGACTTAGTCGTGGCAGAAAAAAATCGGTATGCCACTCAATTTATAGCCGCCAACCCGGGAAGCTTTTATGCCCAGTCTTTCCAGTGGAAACCTGTCAAAGTTTCCGAATTTAAAACTTTTCTGGGCCTTCTCCTCAACATGGGCCTGACAAAAAAGCATGAATTGCGGTCATATTGGTCCGCGAACCCACTTCATCATATGCCCATGTTCTCTGCTGCCATGTCCAGGACACGATTTGAGACCATCCTGCGTTTCCTGCACTTTAGCGACAACAGCACCTCTCGTCCCAGAGGCCACCCAGCTTTTGACCAGCTCCACAAAATTCGGCCCCTCATAGACCACTTTAACACCAAATTTGCAGATTTGTATACCCCTGAGCAAAACATCTGCATAGACGAGTCCCTTATACATTTTGCCGGGCGCCTTGGCTTCAAACAATACATCCCAAGCAAGCGCGCCCGGTATGGGGTCAAATTGTATAAGCTCTGTGAAAGGGCCACAGGCTATACGCACAAATTTCGAGTCTATGAGGGTAAAGATCAGACCCGGGAGCCGGTCGGTTGCCCTGACTACCTGGGGAGCAGTGGGAAGACAGTCTGGGACTTGGTGTCACCCTTATTTGGCAAGGGGTACCATCTTTATGTGGACAATTTTTACACAAGTGTGCCCCTCTTCAGGCATTTGTTTTTAGAACAGATTGTCTGCTGTGGCACCGCGCGACCTAGTCGCCGGGACTTCCCCCAACAGCTCGTTACCACCCATCTTGCAAGGGGGGAGAGGGCTGCCTTGTGTAACGAAGAACTGCTTGCGGTGAAATGGAGAGACAAGCGTGACGTTTACATGCTCTCCTCCATTCACGCAGACACGACAATCCAAATAGAACAAGCAACCTGGGTCATTGAAAAGCCCCTCTTGGTCCACGACTATAATTTTGAGCTGTTCTTGACTGCGGAGCTCTTGGACTTAGTCGTGGCAGAAAAAAATCGGTATGCCACTCAATTTATAGCCGCCAACCCGGGAAGCTTTTATGCCCAGTCTTTCCGGTGGAAACCTGTCAAAGTTTCCGAATTTAAAACTTTTCTGGGCCTTCTCCTCAACATGGGCCTGACAAAAAAGCATGAATTGCGGTCATATTGGTCCGCGAACCCACTTCATCATATGCCCATGTTCTCTGCTGCCATGTCCAGGACACGATTTGAGACCATCCTGCGTTTCCTGCACTTTAGCGACAACAGCACCTCTCGTCCCAGAGGCCACCCAGCTTTTGACCAGCTCCACAAAATTCGGCCCCTCATAGACCACTTTAACACCAAATTTGCAGATTTGTATACCCCTGAGCAAAACATCTGCATAGACGAGTCCCTTATACATTTTGCCGGGCGCCTTGGCTTCAAACAATACATCCCAAGCAAGCGCGCCCGGTATGGGGTCAAATTGTATAAGCTCTGTGAAAGGGCCACAGGCTATACGCACAAATTTCGAGTCTATGAGGGTAAAGATCAGACCCGGGAGCCGGTCGGTTGCCCTGACTACCTGGGGAGCAGTGGGAAGACAGTCTGGGACTTGGTGTCACCCTTATTTGGCAAGGGGTACCATCTTTATGTGGACAATTTTTACACAAGTGTGCCCCTCTTCAGGCATTTGTTTTTAGAACAGATTGGCTGCTGTGGCACCGCGCGACCTAGTCGCCGGGACTTCCCCCAACAGCTCGTTACCACCCATCTTGCAAGGGGGGAGAGGGCTGCCTTGTGTAACGAAGAACTGCTTGCGGTGAAATGGAGAGACAAGCGTGACGTTTACATGCTCTCCTCCATTCACGCAGACACGACAATCCAAATAGAACAAGCAACCTGTGTCATTGAAAAGCCCCTCTTGGTCCACGACTATAGTTTTGAGCTGTTCTTGACTGCGGAGCTCTTGGACTTAGTCGTGGCAGAAAAAAATCGGTATGCCACTCAATTTATAGCCGCCAACCCGGGAAGCTTTTATGCCCAGTCTTTCCGGTGGAAACCTGTCAAAGTTTCCGAATTTAAAACTTTTCTGGGCCTTCTCCTCAACATGGGCCTGACAAAAAAGCATGAATTGCGGTCATATTGGTCCGCGAACCCACTTCATCATATGCCCATGTTCTCTGCTGCCATGTCCAGGACACGATTTGAGACCATCCTGCGTTTCCTGCACTTTAGCGACAACAGCACCTCTCGTCCCAGAGGCCACCCAGCTTTTGACCGGCTCCACAAAATTCGGCCCCTCATAGACCACTTTAACACCAAATTTGCAGATTTGTATACCCCTGAGCAAAACATCTGCATAGACGAGTCCCTTATACATTTTGCCGGGCGCCTTGGCTTCAAACAATACATCCCAAGCAAGCGCGCCCGGTATGGGGTCAAATTGTATAAGCTCTGTGAAAGGGCCACAGGCTATACGCACAAATTTCGAGTCTATGAGGGTAAAGATCAGACCCGGGAGCCGGTCGGTTGCCCTGACTACCTGGGGAGCAGTGGGAAGACAGTCTGGGACTTGGTGTCACCCTTATTTGGAAAGGGGTACCATCTTTATGTGGACAATTTTTACACAAGTGTGCCCCTCTTCAGGCATTTGTTTTTAGAACAGATTGGCTGCTGTGGCACCGCGCGACCTAGTCGCCGGGACTTCCCCCAACAGCTCGTTACCACCCGTCTTGCAAGGGGGGAGAGGGCTGCCTTGTTTAACGAAGAACTGCTTGCGGTGAAATGGAGAGACAAGCGTGACGTTTACATGCTCTACTCCATTCACGCAGACACGACAATCCAAATAGAACGAGCAACCTGTGTCATTGAAAAGCCCCTCTCCGTCCACGACTATAATTTGCTCATGGGAGGGGTGGACTTCAATGACCAGATGTTGGCTCCTTATTTACTTTCCCGCAGGACCAGACGCTGGTATAAGAAGGTGTCTGTATATTTAATTCAATTGGCGATGTACAATAGTTTTGTTCTCTACAGTAAGGCTGGGAGAACAAGATCCTTCCTCAAATTTCAGGAAAAGATCATCAAGAACCTCCTGTATCCAGGAGGTTCCGTGGCCCCAACCACCAGTGTAGTGAGCCGTCTACACCAGTGACATTTCCCCAGTGTCGTTGCTGGTACCTCAAACCAACTGCCACCCCGAAAAAAAAATTGTGTCTGTAGCAGGAGTGGAATAAGGTGTGACACCAGCTATTTCTGTCCTGACTGCCCTGACCACCCTGCCCTATGCTTAGGGGAGTGTTTCCGGAAGTACCACACACAGGTACACTTAGCATAGGGATTGCGTTACACAGGACAGGCACACAGGGCTCTTAGGGCCCTTTCACTCACAGCTGCTGAAAACCTCTCCTTTCACCTGGGACAAAGTGCATAATGTACTTCGCCACATCTCTGGGCGATTTGCGCTTTGCACATTGTCCCATGGGGAAGGAGAGGTTTGTCCTATAAAAGGTAAAAAAAATAAATCACTGGTAAGCAAAAAAGTTAATGTTCCAAAAGTTCAAAAAAGTTTTTAAAAGTTAATGTTCTGTTTCAAATGTTCTAAAGTTAATGATAATAAATTGATTGCGTTGCGGCCTGTTTTTTGTTTTTTTTTACCTTCTAGGTGGACCAACTGATGAACCAGCTGCAGCACTGATGTGCATTCTGACAGAAGCATTGCGCTGCTGTCAGATTACACAAAAGTTGGTGTATGCGGCGCTGCAAGACGAGATTTCTCCTCTGCACTAAAAAAGATACGTTTGCCGAGGCTTATGAGCTGAGGGGCGGTGTTCATATGCTTTGGCAAACACTTTGTATATAAAAAAAATAAAAATAAAATCCCGGCAATGATTTATTCATCCACATCGATTGATGTGAATGGAGAAATCGGGTTTGCCAGGGCATACGGGCTGAGTGAGTTCATGGAAGTTTTTATTTTTTGTCACAAGTTAGTGGAATATGAGACTTTGTCAGAAAAAAAAAAATCGAAACAAAAATCATAATTTTCCGCTAACTTGTGCCAAAAAAAATATCTCTGTCAAATGACAACTTTGTATAAAAAAATGGGAAAAGTTGTCTTTTAGAGAGATATTTCTCTCACCCAGCATGGGTATATGTAAAAAGACACCTAAAAACACATTGCCCTACTTCTCCTGAGTATGGCAATACCACATGTGTGACACTTTTTTGCAGCCTAGGTGGGCAAAGGGGCCTAAATTCTAAAGAGCACCTTTAGGATTTCACAGGGCATTTTTAACACATTTGGATTTCAAACTACTTCTCACGCATTAGGGCCCCTAAAATGCCAAGGCAGTATAAATACCCCACAAGTGACCTGATTTTGGAAAGAAGACACCCCAAGTTATTTCGTGATGGGCATAGTGAGTTCATGGAAGTTTTTATTTTTTGTCGCAAGTTAGTGGAATATGAGACTTTGTAAGAAAAAAATAAATAAAAAAATCATCATTTTCCGCTAACTTGTGACAAAAAATAAAAACTTCTATGAACTCATTATGCCCATCAGCGAATACCTTAGGGTGTCTTTTTTCTGAAATGGGGTAATTTGTGGGGTGTTTCTACTGTCTGGCCATTGTAGACAAACTGAAAAGACTAGCGTGGTATTAGCAGGAGCTGCTCAAACCCACATGCAGTCGTGCATATATATAGGGGAGCAAATCCTGCACTTGTGGCCCGTTGCTAATGGCGATCCCCAACAAAAATGCATACGGTAGAGGATGCCCGCAGCGAACCACAAGTACCACAATAGACATCCTACACAAGGTAGCAATTGTGTGGATGTCATAATCAATATAACAATATAACAAATTAATAGCAAAGACAGGTGCACTGTGCGGTCTTACTAAACCCTCAAACTGATTTTAAAATTGAGAGATTAGTCAACATGTCCTACGGTGTAGGACATGTCTAAGCCCGGGCACCACGCCAAGGTTTCTCAAGTAGCCCGGGACATAACACTCTCCTAACTGAGCCGTATGGGCAATACCAGAAGCCAATGGGCAAATTACAGGAGCATGAGGCCGACTCACAAACAACTCACCAGTTACCTCCAGCATGTAACCATGCTTGCAGTGGGAGGAGGGAGGAGTCTGCGAGTCCCACTCAAGACTGGTTGATATAGCCCAGGCCTCACAGGTGCACCTAAATGTGGCCTATAGATGGAAAACAGACACATTTAAATTGGAGTTTATACACCTCCAGGAATCTCAATATATACAAACTGAAAAGACTAGCGTGGTATTAGCAGGAGGTGCTCAAACCCACATGCAGTCGTGCATATATATAGGGGAGCAAATCCTGCACTTGTAGCCATTGTAGAACCTCAGGAAACATGACAGGTGCTCAGAAAGTCAGAGCTGCTTCAAAATGCGGAAATTCACATTTTTGTACCATAGTTTGTAAACGCTATAACTTTTGCGCAAACCAATAAATATACACTTATTGCATTTTTTTTTATCAAAGACATGTAGAACAATAAATTTAGAGAAAATTTTATATAGAAATGCAGTTTTATTTGAAAAATTTTACAACTGAAAGTGAAAAATTTCATTTTTTTGCAAAAATTTCGGTCAATTTCGATTAATAACAAAAAAGTAAAAATGTCAGCAGCAATGAAATACCACCAAATGAAAGCTCTATTAGTGAGAAGAAAAGGAGGTAAAATTCATTTGGGTGGTAAGTTGTATGACCGAGCAATAAACCGTGAAAGTAGTGTAGTGCAGAATTGTAAAAAGTGGTCTGGTCATTAAGGGTGTTTAAGCTAGGGGAGCTGAGGTGGTTAAGGACGAACTTGCAGGTCGTGATGTGCCTACCTCCCTTGAGGCTCTGATCTCTCTGGTTATTAAAATCAACATACGGTTTTTGGAGCAAGCTCGGCAGGTCCGTTGGGAAAAAAGACTTTCACAACACCTGCTTAAGTCTAATATGTCTCAGCCTCCATTACGCACCTTTTTTTCGGATCCTGAACCGATGCAGGTGAATTCCACTCAGCTCTCGGATGAGGAACGTCATCTTCGTATGTCTTCTGGACTCTTCCTCTACTGTGGTGGTCCGGGTCACCATGTCCGCAACTGTCCCCAGAAGTCGGGAAACTCCAATGCTTAGGGTCTTTGGGAGAGGCGGCCATAGGCGAAAACTGTTCCACTCTCCAAATTCCTGTGACTGGTTCTTGGGGGCATCAAAGTCTCCATATCCGCTTCCTTGGATTCCGTGTCTGCGGGGAACTTTATACACCAAACTATGGTGAGTCAATACCACATTCCTGTACGCCTGCTTAAAAATCCCCTGCTGGTGACTGCCGTCAGTGGACAAGTACTGACGGATCCAGATTTCTCTATATGTGCTCCCTGAACTGTCCCATTCTCTTTTGCTGGGGTTGCCCTGGCTTAGGATGCACAATCCAGTAATCGAGTGGAGCTCTGGAGAGGTTCTTCAATGGGGACAGCTGTGCCAAGGCAAGTGCTTATGTTCTATTCAACAAAGGGTCTCTATATCCCTCCCTAAAAACCTGGAGGCCTTGCCGGTGGTCTATCATTCCTTTGCGGGTGTGTTCGATAAAAAAGAGGCTGAAATACTACCATCCCATCGCCCCTATGACTGCCCAATTGATTTACTACCTGGGACATCTCCTCCTCGGGGTCGTGTTTATCCTCTGTCTCCTGCTGAATCACAGGCTACAGCAGATTACATTAAGGAGAACCTTGAGAGGGGTTTCATCAGGAAGTCTTCTTCACCCGCAGGGGCAGAATTCTTTTTTGTGAAAAAGAAAGGTGGGTCTCTTCGCCCCTGTATAGACTACCGTGGTCTGAATAAGATCACCGTCAAGAATAAATACCCTTTACCATTAATTTCAGAATTATTTGATAGACTCCGTGGGGCTCGGATCTTCTCTAAGATGGACTTGCGGGGGGCATATAATTTAATACGGATTCGTGAGGGTGACGAATGGAAGACAGCTTTTAATACCAGGGATGGCTACTATGAATAACTCGTGATGCCCTTCGGACTCAGTAATGCCCCTGCTGTCTTCCAGGAGTTTGTCAATGATATTTTTCGAGATCTGCTCTATTCTTGTGTTGTTGTCTATTTGGATGATATTCTTATTTTTTCCAGAGACATCAGAACTCATCGCAGGCATTTGCAGATGGTCTTACAACGCTTACGAGAGAATCGTCTGTACGCTAAATTGGAAAAGTGTGTCTTTAAAAAGTCGTCCCTGCCCTTCCTGGGGTACATCATCTCGGATCATGGTCTCAAAATGGATCCTGGAAAGGTGGCAGCAGTGCTCGACTGGCCCCGTCCCTCCGGCCTGAAGGCAATACAAAGGTTCTTGGGTTTGCCAATTACTATCGTCAATTCATCCGTAATTTTTCTACCCTGACAGCTCCTATTTCCGGTCTGACCAAGAAGGGTGCCAATCCCAAACAATGGTCCCCTGAAGCAGAGACGGTATTTTCCTCCCTCAAGCAAGCCTTTTCTTCAGCTCCAGTCCTTAGATGCCCAGAACCCAACAAACAGTTCTTCTTGGATGCATCCTCCGTGGGAGCCGATGCGGTCCTGTCACAGAAGAATGCCTCAGGTCGTATGTCTCCTTGTGGGGTTTTTTCTAAGTTATTTTCCACTGCCGAAAAAAACTATTCTATTGGGGACAGGGAAGTCCTAGCAATTAAGTTGGCTCTAGAGGAATAGAGATATCTTCTGGAAGGTTCTAGCCTACCGGTCATAATTTACACCGATCATAAGAACCTGACCTATTTGCAGACAGCTCAACGACTCAACTCTCGTCAGGCTCGTTGGTCTCTCTTCTTTGCCCGATTTAATTTTCAACTGCATTTTCGGTCCGCTGACAAAAATATCAAGGCGGACGCTCTCTCCAGGTCCTTTGAAACTACAGATTCAGAAGACGAACCCCAGTTCATCATTGAACCAAATAAAGTAGTCCCAGTGGCTCCAGTCAACCTGTCCAAGGTTCCCCCAGGTAAGATCTTTGTTCCAGAATCTAAACGAAGGAAGGTTTTACGGTGGGGGCATGCATCCAAGATTGCTGGCCATCCAGGTCAACGGGGGACCTTGAATCTCATCTCCAGACATTACTAGTTGCCATCCATAACCGCGGATATTGGAGACTTTGTGGCTTCCTGTACCTTGTGTGCCCAGAATAAGTCTCCCAGACTGAAACCTACAGGTTTATTATTGCCTCTACCGGTGCCTGAGGTCCCCTGGCAGCATATTGGTATAGACTTTATAACCGATTTACCTGTCTCCGAGGACTGTACAGTCATTTGGGTTGTCGTTGACCGTTTTTCTAAGATGTCACACTTTATTCCGCTTCCAGGTCTGCCATCTGCTCCTTGTCTGGCTGAGCTATTCATTTTACATATCTTCTGCCTTCATGGATTTCCTCTCCATATCGTCTCGGATAGAGGAGTACAATTCCCCTCCCGGTTCTGGAAATCTTTATGTAAGTCTCTGAATGTCTCTTTGGACTTTTCTTCTGCCTATCATCCACACACTAACGGCCAGGTGGAACTCATGAACCAAATATTGGTCAGCTTCCTGCGAAATTTCACCAATGCCCATCAGGACGACTGGGTGAAGCATCTTCCCTGGGCAGAATTTGCTGATAACAATAGAGTCAACCAAGCCACAGGTAAATCTAAATTTTTTTGTGGTCTACGGACGACATCCAAGTGTTCCTCTTCCCGTGCGGCCTTCTTCTGGAGTTCCTGCGGCAGATTCCTGTGTGGAGCAGCTGTCTCGGGTTTGGTCTGACACTAAGGTATCGCTTCGGAGAACAGCGGACCAGATGAAAAGGTCTGCGGATAAGAGGCGCAGACCTCCTCCTCAGTTTGCCATTGGAGACAAGGTATGGCTTTCTTCTAAGAATATCCGTCTCAGACTTCCCTCTTACAAACTGACTCCGCGATTCTTGGGACCCTTTTCTGTGATCAACAAAATGAATCCTGTTGCCTACAAGGTCAAACTACCTGCTACCTTGCGGATTCCCAACTCATTTCATGTTTCGTAACTTAAGCCAGCTGTCTTTAACAGGTTTTGCAAAAGCACTTCACAGAACCCTCCTCCTGTCACTATGGATGATGAGTTTTAAGTCAAGGACATTCTAGACAGGAGGATTATCAGAGGTAAGACCTTTTATTTGGTAGACTGGAAGGTCTACGGGCCTGAACAAAGGTCATGGGAATCCGCAGAGAATATTCATGCCCCTCTGTTGCTGAAGAAATTTCTCTCCAGGTCAGCCGTGTGGAGGAGGGGGCGTAAGAGGGGGGGTACTGTCAGTATGGGGTCTGTGTCCCCACCGCAGAGTGGCAGATCGCTGTCTTCACTTTGCAGCACTATGGGTCCCAGTACTGGCTTACCTTGTAGGAGACGCAGGTGCCCGCCAGCATACTGCCGCATCCGTCCTTACTGCCAGGTGTCATCTGATGCGCTATAGCACGCGCGCGCGCACCTCTCCCTTTCTTATGGGAGTAGGCAGCTGGTTCCTGATTACTGTCCCCACCTGGAGGCGGGACTATTTGTATTTAAGGCAGCTTCACTCATCATGAAGTGCCCAAGCGTGGTTGTTGTACCTCTTGACTCCCGCTGAAGCGTCCCACTCTGTCTGTGTCACGACTGTGACTGATCCAGACAGGTCTGGGAGGAGAAGGTCGCAGCGACTTGCTACTCGCGATAGCTTGTGAGTTTGCTCCGTGGTTCAGGGTATGTCATCTGGGTTTTGCCTTGTGAACCTTTTTGTCCTGACTGGGAGTTTGTAGGCTGTCATGGTCTTACCTTCTTGCTGTTCTCCTTCGTTTGACATGTGCTGGCGGCCATCTTGGTTTCTGGGTTTCTTGTAGCCTTCCACCCTGCGGCTCCTCCTTCCCACTGGGAGGAGCTGGATGCCTAGCTCATATATATATATAGGAGGTCTGTGGCTTCAGTTCCTTGCTTGGTCCTCTTGTGTACACATGCTTCTAAGACTGCTGCTGCTTCTGGTTCCTGATCCTGGCTTCGTCTGACTACCCTGCTGGTTCCTGATCCTGGCTTCGTCTGACTACCCTGCTGGTTCCTAATCCTGGCTTCGTCTGACTACCCTGCTGGTTCCTGATCCTGGCTTCGTCTGACTACCCTGCTGGTTCCTGATCCTGGCTTCGTCTGACTACCCTTCTGGTTCCTGACCTCTGGCTTCGCAAAGACTCTGCTCGGTTTCACCATCCGTTTGGACTTTTGCTTTACAGCTTTATTTTCAATAAAGCCTTCTTATTTTCTCTTATCTCTTGTTGTACGTCTGGTTCATGGTTCCGTGACATTAGGACCAAGCCATGAATTCTGACGGTACAGGGCCATCCTCGCTACCCACGCTGGTTGCCAGACTTGATCAGCAGGATCACCTGTTGGGTCGGTTCGCTGTGGCGTTGCAAACCCTGCTTGAACGCACGGCTCATTTCGCTCCCGTTGCCGATGGGTCGGTTGTCGCTCCTGGGCTCGCTCCTACTGCCGCTCCGGTTGTTGCGCCAGAGTCTACCCCGACACCTGTTGTTGCGCCTGCGGTGTTTCGGGGTATGATCGGTTCTGCCCCTCTTCCACAGCGCTTTGGGGGAGAGCCAACTCAGTGCCGAGGTTTCCTTAACCAGGTGGGCATTTATTTCGAGTTGCTGCCACATGCCTTTCCTACTGAGAGATCAAAGGTGGGCTTCTTGATCTCGCTGCTCTCGGACAAGGCCTTGGCCTGGGCCAGCCCTTTATGGGAGAACAACAATCCGGTGGTTGCCGAGTTTTCCGGTTTTGTTGCTTCTCTTCGGAAGGTATTCGATGTGCCGGCTCGTGCTGCCTCTGCTGCGAAGCTCCTTATGTCCATCAGACAGGGTTCACGATCCGTAGCTGAATACGCCATTGAGTTTCGTACCCTGGCAGCAGAGGTGGGCTGGAATAATGAGGCTCTGGTCGCTGCTTTCTCTCATGGTCTCTCGGATGCCTTGAAGGATGAGGTTGCAGCTAAGGACCTACCAGTTGAGCTCGAGTCTCTTATTTCATTCCTGATTTTGATTGACACCAGACTCAGGGAGAGACCTTCCTTTAAGGAGAACCTGCGGAGGTCTTCTAACAGATTGGTGCCTACGTTTGCTGTCCCACCCGTGCCTCCCTCTCCTCCCACGCCTCCTGGGGATGACTTGTCTGGGGGTGAACCCATGCAGCTGGGGTTTGCTCGCCTGTCCGAGGGGGAGAGGGCACTCCGGAGACGCGAGGGCCGATGCATGTACTGTGGTCTCGGTGGGCATTTTCGGTTGGCATGTCCGAACCGTCCGGGAAAACGCTCGTACCTGAGATCCTGTCGGGGGCAGATCTTGGGTGGAGTCTCCTCGTCCCCGGTTTCCCGTGTTGACAAACCACTGATCACTGTTGTCCTCTCCTGGGTCGGGGGCTCGGTGACGACCCAGGCGTTGGTGGACTCTGGTGCTGGTGGTTTGTTCATTGATAGTGTGTTCGCTGCCGCCAATTCCATTCCTCTGCAGGCTCGAGGTTCCCCACTGGCTCTTGAGGCGATAGACGGCAGACCCCTTCTGCCGCCACACGTGACTCATGAGACCCTTCCAGTGGGGATAGCCATTGGTGCCGTTCACAGAGAGTCGGTCTGTCTCCAGGTTATTTCGTCTCCACACTACTCGGTGGTCTTGGGGTACCCCTGGCTCCAGAAGCATAATCCGACTTTCGATTGGAGATCGGTCGAGATCCTCTCGTGGTCACCGCAGTGTGGGGCTAGTTGCATCCATGGGCCTGTCAAGTTGCTGTGTACTTCCTCGGACTCTCTGTTGCCTCCTGAATACGAGGAGTACCGGGATGTATTCGATAAGGTGCGCGCGGTTGCCCTACCTCCGCACCGCCCATACGATTGTGCCATAGAGTTACAATCTGGTGCCGTTCCTCCTCGTGGCAAAGTCTATCCACTGTCGGTAGCGGAGAATGAGGCCATGGAGGAGTACGTGAGGGAGGCGCTTTCACGCGGACACATTCGCAAATCTTCGTCCCCGGCAGGGGCTGGATTTTTCTTTGTGAAAAAGAAGGGCGGTGAGTTGAGGCCTTGCATCGATTACAGGGGTCTCAATCGCATCACGATCAAGAACGCTTACCCGATACCCTTGATTTCCGAGCTGTTCGATCGCCTTAAAGGGGCCACGGTCTTTACCAAACTCGACCTGAGGGCGGCATATAACCTGGTAAGGATCAAGGCGGGCGATGAGTGGAAGACCGCGTTTAACACCAGGACCGGTCATTATGAATCCTTGGTTATGCCCTTTGGGTTGTGCAATGCGCCCGCAGTCTTTCAGGAATTCATCAACGATGTTTTCCGTGACCTGTTGCAGCAGTGTGTGGTCGTCTATTTGGATGACATCTTGGTATATTCTGAATCCATGGAGGTCCACATTCTGGATGTCAGACGAGTGTTGCAACGGTTACGAGAGAACAAGCTGTTCGGTAAGCTTGAGAAATGCGAATTTCACCGATCCCAGGTAACCTTCTTAGGTTACATCATTTCCGCTGAGGGGTTCTCCATGGATCCTGAGAAGGTTTCGGCTGTCTTACAGTGGCCCCAGCCCAGTGGTCTTCGTTCCCTGCAGCGCTTTTTGGGCTTCGCCAATTATTATCGGAAGTTCATCAGGGACTTTTCCATGCTGGCCAAGCCTCTCACGGATCTGACCAGGAAGGGCAGTAATTCCCAGGTCTGGCCGCTCGAGGCCATCCGAGCTTTTGAGGCCCTAAAGTCCGCCTTTGTGTCGGCTCCGATTCTGTCGCATCCCAACCCTGGGTTGCCCTTTGTCCTCGAGGTGGACGCGTCTGAGACGGGAGTAGGCGCCCTTCTGTCTCAGCGTAGAACACCAGAGGGTCCTCTGCTTCCTTGTGGGTTTTACTCCCGGAAACTGTCTTCCGCGGAGTGCAACTATCAGATTGGTGACAGGGAGTTATTGGCCATCGTGCAGGCTCTTAAAGAATGGAGGCACTTGCTCGAGGGTTCGGTGGTTCCGGTTCTCATCCTGACGGACCACAAGAATCTGACCTACCTTTCTGAGGCCAAGAGATTGACACCACGTCAGGCCAGATGGGCTCTGTTCTTGTCACGTTTTAATTACGTGGTCTCCTACCTACCCGGTTCCAAGAACATCAGGGCGGATGCCTTATCACGGCAGTACTCCGAGCTGTCCAGGGAGGAGTCGATTCCGACTTCGGTCATACCTCCGAATCAGATCCTGGCCGCCATTCGCACCAGCCTGACCTCTCCCCTGGGTGAGCAGATTTTGGCGGCTCAATCTGGTGCTCCCTCTGGGAGACCCAACGGCAGATGTTTTGTGCCTGAGGAGTTGCGCACTCGGTTGTTGCGTACCTACCATAACTCCAAGACCGCGGGGCATCCTGGAAAGAATCAGCTGTCCTGGGCTGTTTCACGTCTGTTCTGGTGGCCTTCCCTACGTTCCGACATCGCCGCATATGTAGCGGCATGCTCCGTTTGTGCCCAGAGTAAGTCCCCTCGGCACCTTCCGTTGGGCCTTCTGCAACCCATAGCCACCGGGGAGCGCCCATGGTCACACCTGGGGATGGATTTCATTGTGGACCTCCCTGCATCCCGAGGCCATACGGTCATTCTCATGATTGTGGATCGGTTTTCCAAAATGTGCCACTGTGTTCCTCTCAAGAAGTTACCCTCTGCACAAGAGTTGGCCACGATTTTTGCCAGGGAGGTCTTCCGGTTGCACGGTTTGCCCAAGGAGATTGTGTCGGATCGGGGGAGTCAGTTTGTGTCCAGGTTCTGGCGCGCCTTTTGCTCCCAGTTGGGGATTCATCTCTCCTTCTCCTCGGCCTACCACCCTCAGTCCAATGGGGCCGCAGAACGATCCAATCAGGCCTTGGAGCAATTCCTTCGTTGCTATGTCTCCGACCACCAAGACAATTGGGTTGACCTCCTGCCTTGGGCTGAGTTTGCCAGGAACACGGCGGTGAACTCTTCCTCTGGGACGTCTCCCTTCATGGCCAATTATGGGTTCCAACCTGCCGTGTTACCGGAGGTATTCTCTCCCCAGGATATTCCGGCTGTGGAGGATCACCTTTCCGTCCTACGTGCTTCTTGGGTACAGATCCAGAAGTCCCTTGAGGTCTCTGCGCAGCGCCAGAGACTCCAGGCTGATCGCAGACGAGCGCCTGCTCCTTCCTACCAGGTCGGAGACCGTGTATGGTTGTCCACCCGCAACCTCAACCTTCGAGTGCCCACTCCCAAGCTGGCGCCTCGCTTTGTTGGTCCCTTCCGAGTGCTTCGCAGGGTAAACCCGGTAGCCTATGCCCTTGCGCTTCCTCCTGGCATGCGGATCTCCAACGTGTTTCATGTCTCCCTGTTGAAGCCACTGGTGTGTAATCGTTTCACTTCCTCGGTTCCTCGGCCTCGTCCGGTCCAAGTGGGCAATCGTGAGGAATATGAGGTGAGCAATATCCTGGACTCACGCCTGGTCTGCGGTCGGTTGCAGTTTTTGGTCCATTGGCGTGGTTATGGTCCAGAGGAGCGTTCCTGGGTTCCCTCCACAGATGTCCATGCTCCTGCCTTGCTCCGAGCCTTCCACGCACGCTTCCCTCAGAAACCGTTTTGTGCTCCGCGGAGGAGGGGCCCTTGAGGGGGAGGTACTGTCATGGTCTTACCTTCTTGCTGTTCTCCTTCGTTTGACATGTGCTGGCGGCCATCTTGGTTTCTGGGTTTCTTGTAGCCTTCCACCCTGCGGCTCCTCCTTCCCACTGGGAGGAGCTGGATGCCTAGCTCATATATATATATAGGAGGTCTGTGGCTTCAGTTCCTTGCTTGGTCCTCTTGTGTACACATGCTTCTAAGACTGCTGCTGCTTCTGGTTCCTGATCCTGGCTTCGTCTGACTACCCTGCTGGTTCCTGATCCTGGCTTCGTCTGACTACCCTGCTGGTTCCTAATCCTGGCTTCGTCTGACTACCCTGCTGGTTCCTGATCCTGGCTTCGTCTGACTACCCTGCTGGTTCCTGATCCTGGCTTCGTCTGACTACCCTTCTGGTTCCTGACCTCTGGCTTCGCAAAGACTCTGCTCGGTTTCACCATCCGTTTGGACTTTTGCTTTACAGCTTTATTTTCAATAAAGCCTTCTTATTTTCTCTTATCTCTTGTTGTACGTCTGGTTCATGGTTCCGTGACATAGGCATCCTTCTCAGGTGAGTCCTGTCTGCCACTCCCAGCTACTATATTAGTTTCACTTTCACTTGCAGTCATTGCCAGATATAGTCCTTACTTCCAGTTCTATTCTGACCTTTGAAGGAGATCGTTTGATGGTGTTGCTGTGGAGCTCTTGTCCGGCGTGGACTGTCGTGATTGGGATCGCCTTCTCTGCTCGTGACTGGATAAGTCTATCTCTGATATAGTTTGTTTGTTGCTGTCTTCCCCTGCTGTTCTCCTAGACATGAGTGATGGTGACTAGTGCTCCCATCGGCCTTTCCCCACTCTAGGCTTGTTAGGGTGACTGAGGATTTTAGGCATCCTGCTCGCCGCACGGGTTCCCACCCCGTCTAGGGTATCAGGGAGACAGGTGCCAGCTTAGGGTTAGTCAGGGGTGGCCATACTATTCCCATCCGTAGATAAGGGTCCCCCTTCCCCTCCGTCTGGTGCGACACGACTGCTGCTGGGGTAGCGGTCGTGACAGTCTGTTTATTGGATTTCCTGGATTCTGACCTCTGCTTCATTTGACTACGGATCTTCCTGCCGTCTGTTTATTGGATCACCTGGATTATAGACCTCTGCACTGTCTGACTATGCATCTGCCCATCACCTCCTGTAAGTCTGCCTGGATCCAGACCCTGCACTGCCTGACAACGAGACTGCTTATATCTGCACGCTATATTGCTCTGAACTTTGTGTTGCCTGTATCTGTCAAGTGACTTTTGAATACTGTCTGCCAGTAAAGACCATCTGTTCCTTTACTCTGTCTTTGTTGGACTCTGTTCACACTACTGCAGGTAGCTGCATTCTGGGTAACTGGTGCAGACACCAGGGTCTTGACTCTGAGAGTCAGCAGTCAGCAATATTGGGCTAATTCCCGGTCCTCTATCAGCTGACATAGAGGATCCACATCCTCTGGTCGTAACAGCCTCTCTGGGCCAGCAGTGTAGTGAAGGGGAGAACAGCATTAGATTCTCCGGGGCACACTCTATTACAGGGGACACCGGCCAGGTGGTGATCGAGGTGCCCTTGATGGCGATTGGGTTTCTGAGTGCTTGTGCGGCTGGGCCCCTGACTTAGGTAATGTCGTGACGCCAGCACCTTAATGGTACTAAATTATGAGAGTGGTTGTAGTATGGAGATAGAAGAACGAGGTGGGGTTTGAATCCAACTAACAACTTTACTGTAACCAGGATCTCAACAGCAATTTACATCCAGTTATAAAACAGTCTCTTATGAACATGTAGGTTGGATGTGGCAAATCCCAGTTGTAAAAAATGAAAATCAGACACTTTCACATGGGTTTAAGCAAAATGAATTGGGGGTGAATTATCGTTATTGCAATTGTTCTTCCCCCCTATTCACTATGCATATTGTTGGCAGCACATCCTTTGTTTACACTTAGCATTTTAGGTGCTGTATGAAAGATGTGATCACCTGACAATTGAGCATTTTGTCAGGTGGTCAGTGGTACCTTTACATTGACCTTTTATTCAGAACATGCTTTGTTCTTTCATTTTCAATAATTGTGAACGGTCTTGATCCTCGCGCATGTAAAAGACTCTTTTCCACTAACTCCTACATTCTTTCCACACTTTACTCTCTTAATCTTTCTCTTTTACATGACCTTCTTTTCTTTTGCTGTAAAGTTTATCATATTTTATTACTTGGTTGAAAGTCATTTCTCCCCTCTAAATCTTTAATAAGGTACTGTTTGCCCTGGCATTTCTAACATTGTGTGCAGATCAAACTCTTCATATTTCTTTATGGCATTGAGAGCTGTATCCTGGATCCCAAAGTTATGTGATGCAAAATACTTTTGTGTAAAAAAAAAAAAAGAAAAAAAAAAGTTTTATAACCATAAGGTCAAATAGCAAAACTTTAAATAGGGTTCCGATTCACCATGACCACCTTAAAAGGGTTTTCCAACTGTTTTATACAGATGACCTATCCTCAAGATAGGTCATCACTATCTAATCGGTGGTGGTCCGACACCAGGGACCCCCACCGATCAGCTGTTTAATAAGGCCCAGGCGCTCACAGCGCCATGGCTTTCTCGCAGCTTACCCTATGCCAGTGACATCATGTTTACCAGTCACAGGCAGAGGCACAGCTGCTATACAATGTATGGTGCTGTGCATGGTAAGTTGTGAGGAGGCCGCAGGGGTCCCGGGTGTTGGCCCACATCTATCTTATACGGATAGCCTATTCTGAGGATAGGTCATCAGTATAAACAGTGGGAAACCCCCTTTAGGCAGCAGGTTTAAAACAAGAACAGCTTTTATTATTTGGTCTCCCTAATGCATAGGCAAAAGGCACACTGTGATGCCACAATACAGGTATAAACACCCAGTGATATCCCAGTATAAATGGCACAGTGTTGTAACAGTACAGTCAAACAAAAGCACAGTGATGTCATGGTATAGGGCTAGAAAAACAGTGATGTCATAATAAACATAACACGGAACTGTAAGTACAGAGAAACAAAAACAGTGACGTTATGGTACAGGGATAGACAAACAGTGATGCAAAAACACAGTGATGTCACAGTACAAGGATACAAAATCACAGTGATGTCACAGTACAAGGATACAAAAACACAGTGATGTCACAGTACAAGGATACAAAAACAGTGATGTCATGATATACAGATGTAGCAGGGTTAACACACAAACTCAACTCAAATTTTTTAACTCCGCGTTATTTTGAAACAAAAGCCAATGAAAAGCTATTGAAAGTGTTTGCTTAACGCATTTAGTTTAGATAAAACGTCTCATAAAGCATGTGTGTTAACTCTACTACATCTGTAGGGATACAACAATACAGTGATGTCACAATACAGGGTGTGAGGCGTTATGCTTAGGATCGCCTTTGCTGGGGTCAAAGGACACTTGTTTGTTTCCCCCATTTCAGACCAAACACAGAGAAATACGTTTTAAGCTGACTTGTAGCCAGGTTTATTAATAAGGTTGCAAATAAAAATAACAAAACAGCAAAAGAAAACCTGGCCTGTCCGGCGCTTACTATACATATAACGTCCCTGTCTACCGGCTGGAGGGCTTCTCCTTGTCAGCTCACAAAACAAGGCTTTCAGAAACCTTTTACTCACGTTTGGCTCACTCACACAGACAGGCTTTCTGTGTCCCCAGGCAGAGACTGACTGACCTCCTGGCTCTGTTATATCCCCACCCTCAGTGCTGCTTCATTCATTATCTCACGGGTGAGAGTCTTCCACCTGCTACTTCACATAGGAGAGGAATCTTGGAGAAATATACCTCCCTTCCAACCATCTTGTCACTCTGCTATTTTTCTCTCTGTTCAGGTTCATCCACTTAAGAGGGGCATGATCAGTGACTAAACAAAACTTTCGACCCAACAAGTAATATTTGAGGGATTCTAAAGCCCAGTTGATGGGAAAACACTCCTTCTCTACAACTGCATAGTTCTTCTCATGCTTAGGCTACTTTCACACTGGCGTTTCTGGGTCCGCTTGTGAGATCCGTTTCAGGGCTCTCACAAGCGGCCCAAAACGGATCAGTTCAGCCCCAATGCATTCTGAATGAATAAGGATCCGTTCAGAATGCATCAGTTTGCCTCCGTTCAGTCTCCATTCCGCTCTGGAGGCGGACACCAAAACGCTGCTTGCAGCGTTTTGATGTCCGCCTGACGATGCAGAGCCAAACGGATTCGTCCTGACTTACAATGTAAGTCAATGGGGACGGATCCGTTTTCACTGACACAATATGGTGCAATTGAAAACGGATCCGCCTCCCATTGACTTTCAGTGTAAGTCAAAACGGATTTGCATTTTTTGTTCATGGTAATGCAAACTGATCCGTTCTAAAAGGATACAAGCATTTGCATTATAGGTGCAGATCCGTCTGTGCAGATACCAGACAGATCCGCACCTAACGCAGGTGTGAAAATAGCCTTATTTAGTTTTCAATTTAAGCAAAGCATGGGATGTTCCTCTCCATTAATATTGTGTGACAACACTGCCCTTATTCCTGAGTTAGAAGCATCTGTCTGTACCACAAATTCTTTTTTAAAGTCAGGGGTTATCAATACTGGTTGAGAACAAAAGAGCCTGTTTTAGAGTCTGAAACGCCTCCTCTGCTTCATCGTTCCACTTTATCATCACTGACCCTCTTTCCTTGGTGAGATCAGTTAAAGGGACTGCTATAGCTGCATAAATGGGTATGAACCGCCTATAGTAGCCAGTAATCCCCAGAAATGCCTTCACTTGTTTCTTATTTACAGGTTGGGGCCAGTTCTGTATGGTTTCAATCTTGGCAATTTGGGGCTTGACTAGACCTCTTCCAATAATGTAACCCAAGTACTTGGCTTCTTCTAGACCAGGGGTCTCCAAACTTTTCAACAGGAGGGCCACATTGAAGATTTTACAAGTATTCGGGGGCCGGAAAAAAAAATCAGTTATGTATTAAATTAAATGTATATATTTTACATGGATCGTTTTTGTAATCAGCATGATATGACTGAGAACAAAAGAGAAAAAACTTTAGCAAAACAACGCAAAGACACCCGTGTCCCTATCAGCGGTGTCCCCATCAGCACAAAAATGTCCCCATCAGCACAGCAATGTCCCCATCAGCACAGCAATGTCCCCATCAGCACAGCAATGTCCCCATCAGCACAGCAATGTCCCCATCAGCACAGCAATGTCCCCATCAGCACAGCAATGTCCCCATCAGCACAGCAATGTCAGCATCAGCACAGCAATGTCAGCATCAGCACAGCAATGTCAGCATCAGCACAACAATGTCCCCATCAGCACAGCAATGTCCCCATCAGCACAGCAATGTCAGCATCAGCACAGCAATGTCAGCATCAGCACAGCAATGTCAGCATCAGCACAGCAATGTCCCCATCAGCCGTGTCACCCTTAAGCACAGCAATGTCCCCATCAACGATGTCCCCATCAGAACAGCAATGTCCCCATCAGCGGAGTCCCCATTAGCAGCTGATAGGGGCCACCACTGATGGGGACACTGCTGTTGGGGACGCGGCTGATGGGGACACCATTGATGGGGACACCCGTGTCCCTATCAGCGGTGTCCCCATCAGAACAGCAATGGCCAAATCAGAACAGCAATGTCCCCATCAGAAAAGCAATATATTACCATAAAAAAAAAAATATTCCCATCAAAAAAACAATATTCCCATCAGAAAAACAATATTCCCATCATGGGGACACCCACTGATGGGGACGCTGCTGTTGGGGACATTGCTGTGCTGATGGGGACACCACTGATGGGGACGCTGCTGTTGGGGACATTGCTGTGCTGATGGGGACACCACTGATGGGGACACCATTGATGGGGACACCCGTGTCCCTATCAGCGTTGTCCCCATCAGCACAGCAATGTCCCCATCAGCGGTGTCCCCATCAGCACAGCAATGTCCCCATCAGCGGTGTCCCCATCAGCACAGCAATGTCCCCATCAGAACAGCAATGTCAGCATCAGCACAGCAATGTCCCCATTAATGATGTCCCCATCAGAACAGCAATGTCCCCATCAGCGGAGTCCCCATTAGCAGCTGATGGGGACACCACTGATGGGGACACTGCCTTTGGGGACGCGGTTGATGGGGACACCCGTGTCCCTATCAGTGGTGTCCCCATCAGAACAGCAATGTCCCCATCAGAATGGGGACGCTGATGGGGACATTGCTGTACTGATGGGGACACCATTGATGTGAGAGGGGGCAAAATAAGATATATACAATTTTGCTCCACAGGTGGGGAAAGTGGAATATCGATAAAGAGGGGAAAATGGAATATATACAGAGGGGGCAAAATGGATATAAATAGAGGGGCCCTGTATATATCCATTTTGCCCCCTCTGTATATATTCCATAATCATTTATCCCCTGTGTGTATATATTGCATTTTTGCCCCCTCTGTTATCTGTTTAATTTTTTTTCCATTTTTTTTGCCTTTTTTTCTTATTGAAATATATTTTTGTTCCCCATTGGTCCCCTGTGGAGGATTTCTTGCCTGACATTTAGTTCCATGCCAGGTGCCCCCCTGTGAGTTATAGCCAGGCAGTGGTGGTGTGCACATTTAAAAAAAAAATACTTACCTCGTCAGACTGCTCCGCTCCCGCCTTCTTGCTCTTGCTTGCAGCCCACAATCCTGTCTTCCAGCGTGCGTTGTGTGATCCCGCGAGACCTGGCTGGCGCGATATCACAGCGCCACCAGGCCTGAATGGGTGGAGGCGGAGCCCGAATGGATGGAGGCAGGGCTGGGGTTGGTGGGGCGGCGCAACTACTCACAGAGGCCGGGGGCCCAAGCGACCAGCCATTTACATAAAAATGTTAAAATTACTTGCGATGGGGCGACGGAGCTGCGGGCCCCCCCCACCGCCGGGCCCGGTCGCGGTCGCATCCTCTGCGACCGCGATCGTTACGCCCCTGGGCGGTTGTGCGGATTTGGTTCCTGCAACCTGCCAGCTGCGGGCGGGCCGGATCGAACGCACAATCGGGCCGGATGTGGCCCGCGGGCCGGGGTTTGGAGACCCCTGTTCTAGACCAATGCTACATTTCTTGGCGTTTACGGTCAACCCTGCTTTCCTCAAATCATCAATCACTGCTAGAGATGAGCGAATTTAATATTTTGAAATTCGTTCACGCTTTGTTTACTGGTAAAAGGTGAATTGCGTTATGGATTCCGTTACCACAGACCATAACGCAAATCTATTCCTTAAAGAGTCATGTAGGGAAAAGCAAGCCTAGAACCAAACTTCACAGGATTCCCATTTACCACTTTTATATTATCTCTGGCTCGCGTAAGGGTAGGGTCCTTCATTTGCTCACTTTGAAAGTTGTCTTTCCTAACGTCTAGGTCAGACAAAACCTGAAGTGTTACCCACCCCATCCTTCTAGTTACCCCATCTACCTCATCTAGCTCTCCTGCCATAACAGAGAATGGAAAAGAGGTGGAGCTATCGGCCAATACCTCAACTACATCCCCTAGTGGGGAGTACTCTAATGGTTCTGGGCCTATATCAGGTGCTGTCAATATCGGCTATGCACCTCTTTTTGTTTCCAACTTGGACTCCCATAATTTCCAAAAATATGGAAAATCTCTCTCAAGAATAACCTCATGCAGTAGTGCTGGAACTAATCCAACTTTATGAAACACTGACCCATAGAGAGTTGTAATGTAAGCAAGGGTTGTCTGGTGGTACTTTGTACCTAAGGTACATAAATCGGTTAAAAATCCACCTGGGCGCCCAATAGTGTTAAGAATAGGGTCAATTACTGAACCCCTGTCACAGTATGTACAGTCATGTGAAAAAATTAGGACACCCTTTGAAAGCATGTGGTTTTTTGTAACATTTTTAATAAATGGTTATTTCATCTCCGTTTCAACAATACAGAGAGATTAAAGTAATCCAACTAAACAAAGAAAACTGAAGAAAAGTCTTTTCAAGATCTTCTGTAAATGTCATTCTACAAAAATGCCTATTCTAACTGAGGAAAAAGATAGGACACCCTTGCCCCTAATAGCGAGTGTTACCTCCTTTGGCTGAAATAACTGCAGTGAGACGGTTCTTGTAGCCATCTACCAGTCTTCGACATCGGTCTGAGGAAATTTTACCCCACTCCTCAATGCAGAACTTTTTCAGCTGTGAGATGTTTGAGGGGTTTCTTGCACGTACAGCCCTTTTCAAGTCACCCCACAGCATCTCAATGGGATTCAAATCTGGACTTTGACTTGGCCATTCCAGGACTCTCCATTTCTTCTTTTTCAGCCAATCTTTGGTTGATTTACTAGTATGTTTTGGGTCATTGTCATGTTGCATGGTCCAGTTCCGCTTCAGCTTTAATTTTCTAACTGATGGTCTCACATGTTCTTCAAGCACCTTCTGATACACAGTAGAATTCATCGTGGATTCTATGATGGTGAGCTGACCAGGTCCTGCTGCAGCAAAGCAGCCCCAAACCATGACACTTCCACCTCCATGCTTCACAGTTGGTATGAGGTTCTTTTCTTGGAATGCTGTGTTTGGTTTACGCCAAACATGTCCTCTGCTGTTGTGTCTAAATAATTCAATTTTGGACTCATCTGTCCAAAGAACATTATTCCAGAAGTCCTGGTCTTTGTCAACTTTATCTCTGGCAAATGTCAGTCTGGCCTCGATGTTTCTCTTGGAAAGCAAAGGTTTCCTCCTTGCACACCTCCCATGCAAGTTAAACTTGTACAGTCTCTTTCTGATTGTAGAGGCATGTACTTCTACATCAACAGTAGCCAGAGCCTGCTGTAGTTCTCGAGATGACACTTTAGGGTTTTTGGAGACCTCTTTTAGCATCTTGCGGTCTGCTCTTGGGGTGAACTTGCTGGGGCGACCAGTCCTGGGCATGTTGGCAGTTGTTTTGAAAGCCCTCCACTTGTAGACTATCTTCCGGACAGTGGAATGGCTGATTTCAAAATCTTTTGAGATCTTTTTAAATCCCTTCCCAGACTCATAGGCTGCTACAATCTTTTTTCTGAAGTCCTCTGACAGCTCTTTTGCTCTCACCATGGTGCTCACTCTCACTTCAACAGTCAGGAGCACACCAAACTAAATGTCTGAGGTTTAAATAGGGCAAGCCTCATTCAACATGCAGAGTAACGATCTACTAATTATGTGCACCTGGTGTGAGATCTGAGCCAATTTAAGAGGGAATACATGTGAGGGTGTCCTATCTTTTTCCTCAGTTAGAATAGGCATTTTTGTAGAATGACATTTACAGAAGATCTTGAAAAGACTTTTCTTCAGTTTTCTTTGTTTAGTTGGATTACTTTAATCTCTCTGTATTGTTGAAACGGAGATGAAATAACCATTTATTAAAAATGTTACAAAAAACCACATGCTTTCAAAGGGTGTCCTAATTTTTTCACATGACTGTAGATTGGCTACTCCGTGCACTTCTAAATGGGATATCTTCATATTTGAGAGATACTAATGACTTTTTGAGAGCCATAAGAGATATACAGTGACAAGAAGGGGACCTTTTAGTCAATAGATGTGGAAAGTTTGTATACCACGATACCACAGGAATTGAGGGTTCAGGCAGTCAGTAAGATCTTGGAATGTCAGAAAAAAGTGAAGAATATATTGAGTTTGTGAGTGAAGCTCTAGAGTTTGCGTTGACACACAATGCCTTCGATGGTAATTGGTACTACCAAAAAACGGGAACAGCAATGGTGACACCAGTCTCCTGTACTTTTGCAAACCTGTTCTTAGCAACCTTTGAGGACGAGTATGTGTTCACCACCAAAAATATGTTTGCGAAAAACATCAAACTTTTTTTTAAGATTTATTGATGATGTCTTTATAGTGTGGAGAGGAACTGAAGTGCAATTTGAGGAATTTGGGGAGTACTTGAACACTAAAAACAGTATGAATATGAGATTCACTAGCAAAATAGACCCAAGGGAATTGGAATTTTTAGATGTGAAGGTTAGTGTACAAGAACGGACATTAGTCACCAAAGTGTATAGAAAATCGACTGCCACAAATTCCCTCTTGCATTTCAGGAGCTCCCACCCCGTATGGTAAAAATGCTTTACCATACGGGCAATTTACAAGGTTAGAAAGAATAGCAAGTAAGGACGTAGACTTCATTGAACAATCTAAGGAACTGAAGAGAAGGCTATCAGAGAGGGGTTACCCCGAGAAAATAATAGACAATTTGAAACGGGTTCACTTGTCTGGGTACAATGCTTGCACTGTGCCTTTAAAAATTCTCCTCCAACCTGGATGGCTCTCTGTATTTCTTCTTCCTTGGTTAGCTCTCTTAGGAGGAGCCAGTCTGGATTCCTGCTGTAATGATTCAAATAAGTGCACACGACTTCCTTTGTTCTTTGAATCAGACAAAATGCTCTCCTTTTATTAAAAAACAGAAATTCTTAAAAATGTCAGACCACTATCCGGCGCTGCAGGCATAGAAATCAGTCCTTGAGATGAATAAGATTCTTTTTATTATAGTCAACACGGTCGGGATATTTAAGACGCTGTTTTGGCGGGTTAAAAAGGGGGAGGTTCGGGGGTGGGGTGGGAGTGTTTGGTATAATGAACCTGATTGCCGGTATCTTTTAGTGATCAGTGGCAAATGATGTTAAGTGTCTGACCCTTTCTGTGATGTGCAGACTGGGTGGCGCAGGGTCAAGCGCTCCATGGTCTGATTACATACATTGTTTCAACAGTAAGTTTCATAATACACATAGTGATACATTTAATGATGCATTGCATGGAAACATTTGATGATACTTATAGTGGTGCGTTTGGATTACAGCGGCGCTGCTGATTCCACACTAGGTCGGCACCGCAGTGAACATTATTCCTCCACATAGAGCTGAGGGCATACCTTGCTCCCCCCTTTTACTATGCAGCGGTTCGCCTGTCAGTTATTCTTGCAGGATCTCCTGGCTCCTCCTGCATACTGTGATACTCAGCGCTGCCCGATCTCTCAGACCAGGATCCTCGCGGTCCACAGATCAATATGGTATGGCGCTGGTGTTTATATTTGCTTTATTCTCCATGTTAATTTGTGTAGTGGCTTCTAAGGAGTTCTGAACCCTTATTCCCAGAGGAGGTGGCATGATTTAAATATATGTGGCAAATGGGGTATCTTAATTTTTAAAAAGAGCCAGGCTATGAGGTGCAATTATCATCATATGCCGGCTACTTATATACGGTGCAAAGAGTATGAATAGTACTGTTTAAAACCCTTTTGACCAGCTGTGGTCTTTTTAGGGAAATAGGTAAAATAGATTCGATTAAAAGAGTAAAAGAACTCTTATACAATACAAGATGTGTTATAAGTAGAGTTGAGCGAACACCTGGATGTTCGGGTTCGAGAAGTTCGGCCGAACTTCCCGGAAATGTTCGGGTTCGGGATCCGAACCCGACCCGAACTTCGTCCCAAACCCGAACCCCATTGAAGTCAATGGGGACCCGAACTTTTCGGCACTAAAAAGGCTGTAAAACAGCCCAGGAAAGAGCTAGAGGGCTGCAAAAGGCAGCAACATGTAGGTAAATGCCCTGCAAACAAATGTGGATAGGGAAATGAATTAAAATAAAAATTAAAAAAATGAAAATTAACCAATATCAATTGGACAGAGGTCCCATAGCAGAGAATCGGGCTTCACGTCAGCAGAGAATCAGTCTCTTCATGCCATAGCAGAGAATCTGGCTTCATGTCAGCAGAGAATCAGTCTCTTCATGCCATAGCAGAGAATCTGGCTTCATGTCAGCAGAGAATCAGTCTTCATGTCATAGCAGAGAATCAGGCTTCACGTCACCCACCACTGGAACAGGCCACTGTCACATATTTAGGCCCCGGCACCCAGACAGAGGAGAGAGGTCCCGTAACAGAGAATCTGGCTTCATGTCAGCACAGAATCAGTCTTCATGTCATAGCAGAGAATCAGGCTTCACGTCACCCACCACTGGAAGAGGCCACTGTCACACATTTAGGCCCTGGCACCCAGACAGAGGAGAGAGGTCCCGTAACAGAGAATCTGGCTTCATGTCAGCACAGAATCAGTCTTCATGTCATAGCAGAGAATCAGGCTTCACGTCACCCACTACTGGAACAGGCCACTGTCACATATTTAGGCCCAGGCAGCCAGGCAGAGGAGAGAGGTCCCGTAACAGAGAATCTGGCTTCATGTCAGCACAGAATCAGTCTTCATGTTATAGCAGAGAATCAGGCTTCACGTCACCCACCACTGGAACAGGCCACTGTCACATATTTAGGCCCCGGCACCCAGACAGAAGAGAGGTTCATTGAACTTTGGGTTGCCCCGCAATATAATGGTAAAATGAAAATAAAAATTGGATTGAATGAGGAAGTGCCCTGGAGTACAATAATATATGGTTAAGGGGAGGTAGTTAATGTCTAATCTGCACAAGGGATGGACAGGTCCTGTGGGATCCATGCCTGGTTCATTTTTATGAACGTCAGCTTGTCCACATTGGCTGTAGACAGGCGGCTGCGTTTGTCTGTAATGACACCCCCTGCCGTGCTGAATGCACGTTCAGACAAAACGCTGGCCGCCGGGCAGGCCAGCACCTCCAAGGCATAAAAGGCTAGCTCTGGCCATGTGGACAATTTGGAGACCCAGAAGTTGAATGGGGCCAAACCATCAGTCAGTACGTGGAGGGGTGTGCACAGGTACTGTTCCACCATGTTAGTGAAATGTTGCCTCCTGCTAACACGTTCCGTATCAGGTGGTGGTGCAGTTAGCTGTTGCGTGGTGACAAAACTTTTCCACATCTCTGCCATGCTAACCCTGCCCTAAGAGGAGCTGGCCGTGACACAGCTGCGTTGGCGACCTCTTGCTCCTCCTCTGCCTTCGCCTTGGGCTTCCACTGGTTCCCCTGTGACATTTGGGAATGCTCTCAGTAGCGCGTCTACCAACGTGCGCTTGTACTCGCGCATCTTCCTATCACGCTCCAGTGTAGGAAGTAAGGTAGGCACATTGTCTTTGTACCGGGGATCCAGCAGGGTGGCAACCCAGTAGTCCGCACACGTTAAAATGTGGGCAACTCTGCTGTCGTTGCGCAGGCACTGCAGCATGTAGTCGCTCATGTGTGCCAGGCTGCCCAGAGGTAAGGACAAGCTGTCCTCTGTGGGAGGTGTATCGTCATCGTCCTGTGTTTCCCTCCAGCCACGCACCAGTGATGGGCCCGAGCTGCTTTGGGTGCCACCCCGCTGTGAACATGCTTCATCCTCATCCTCCTCCACCTCCTCCTCATCCTCGTCCTCCTCGTCCTCCAGTAGTGGGCCCTGTCTGGCCACATTTGTACCTGGCCTCTGCTGTTGCAAAAAACCTCCCTCTGAGTCACTTCGAAGAGACTGGCCTGAAAGTGCTAAAAAGGACCCCTCTTCCTCCTCTTCCTCCTGGGCCACCTCCTCTTCCATCATCGCCCTAAGTGTTTTCTCAAGGAGACATAGAAGTGGTATTGTAACGCTGATAACGGCGTCATCGCCACTGGCCATGTTGGTGGAGTACTCGAAACAGCGCAACAGGGCACACAGGTCTCGCATGGAGGCCCAGTCATTGGTGGTGAAGTGGTGCTGTTCCGCAGTGCGACTGACCCGTGCGTGCTGCAGCTGAAGCTCCACTATGGCCTGCTGCTGCTCGCACAGTCTGTCCAGCATGTGCAAGGTGGAGTTCCACCTGGTGGGCACGTCGCATATGAGGCGGTGACCGGGAAGGCCAAAGTTACGCTGTAGCGCAGACAGGCGAAGAGCGGCAGGGTGTGAACGCCGGAAGCGCGAACAGACGGCCCGCACTTTATGCAGCAGCTCTGACATGTCGGGGTAGTTGCGAATGAACTTCTGCACCACCAAATTCAGCACATGCGCCAGGCAAGGGATGTGCGTCAAACCGGCTAGTCCCAGAGCTGCAACGAGATTTCGCCCATTATCGCACACCACCAGGCCGGGCTTGAGGCTCACCGGCAGCAACCACTCGTCGGTCTGTTGTTCTATACCCCGCCACAACTCCTGTGCGGTGTGGGGCCTGTCCCCCAAACATATGAGAACGGCCTGCTGACGTTTACCCCGGGCTGTGCTGAAGTTGGTGGTGAAGGTGTGTGGCTGACTGGATGAGCAGGTGGAAGAAGAGGAGGAGGAAGCTGAGTAGGAGGAGGAGGATACAGGAGGCAAAGAATGTTGCCCTGCGATCCTTAGCGGTGGAAGGACGTGCGCCAAACAGCTCTCCGCCTGGGGCCCAGCCGCCACTACATTTACCCAGTCTGCAGTTAGGGAGATATAGCGTCCCTGGCCGTGCTTACTGGTCCACGTATCTGTGGTTAGGTGGACCTTGCCACAGATGGCGTTGCGCAGTGCACACTTGATTTTATCGGACACTTGGTTGTGCAGGGAAGGCACGGCTCTCTTGGAGAAGTAGTGGCGGCTGGGAACAACATACTGTGGGACAGCAAGCGACATGAGCTGTTTGAAGCTGTCTGTGTCCACCAGCCTAAATGACAGCATTTCATAGGCCAGTAGTTTAGAAATGCTGGCATTCAGGGCCAGGGATCGAGGGTGGCTAGGTGGGAATTTACGCTTTCTCTCAAATGTTTGTGAGATGGAGAGCTGAACGCTGCCGTGTGACATGGTTGAGATGCTTGGTGACGCAGGTGGTGGTGTTGGTGGTACATCCCATGTTTGCTGGGCGGCAGATGCCAACGTTCCTCCAGAGGCGGAGGAAGAGGCCGAGGCGGCAGCAGCAGAAGAGGCCGAGGCGGCAGCAGCAGAAGAGGCAGCAGGGGGAGCCTGAGTGACTTCCTTGTTTTTAAGGTGTTTACTCCACTGCAGTTCATGCTTTGCATGCAGGTGCCTGGTCATGCAGGTTGTGCTAAGGTTCAGAACGTTAATGCCTCGCTTCAGGCTCTGATGGCACAGCGTGCAAACCACTCGGGTCTTGTCGTCAGCACATTGTTTGAAGAAGTGCCATGCCAGGGAACTCCTTGAAGCTGCCTTTGGGGTGCTCGGTCCCAGATGGCGGCGGTCAGTAGCAGGCGGAGTCTCTTGGCGACGGGTGTTCTGATTTTGCCCACTGCTCCCTCTGTTGCTACGCTGTTGGCTCGGTCTCACCACTGCCTCTTCCTCCGAACTGTGAAAGTCAGTGGCACGACCTTCATTCCATGTGGGGTCTAGGACCTCATCGTCCCCTGCATCGTCTTCCACCCAGTCTTGATCCCTGACCTCCTGTTCAGTCTGCACACTGCAGAAAGACGCAGCAGTTGGCACCTGTGTTTCGTCATCATCAGAGACGTGCTGAGGTGGTATTCCCATGTCCTCATCATCAGGAAACATAAGTGGTTGTGTGTTAGTGCATTCTATCTCTTCCACCCCTGGGGAAGGGCTAGGTGAATGCCCTTGGGAAACCCTGGCAGCAGAGTCTTCAAACAGCATAAGAGACTGCTGCATAACTTGAGGCTCAGACAGTTTCCCTGATATGCATGGGGGTGATGTGACAGACTGATGGGCTTGGTTTTCATGCGCCATCTGTGCGCTTTCTGCAGAAAACTGGGTGGGAGATAATGTGAACGTGCTGGATGCACTGTCGGCCACCCAATTGACTAATGCCTGTACCTGCTCAGGCCTTACCATCCTTAGAACGGCATTGGGCCCCACCAAATATCCCTGTAAATTCTGGCGGCTACTGGGACCTGAGGTAGTTGGTACCCTAGGACGTGTGGCTGTGGCAGAACGGCCACGTCCTCTCCCAGCACCAGAGGGTCCACTAACACCACCACGACCATGTCCACGTCCGCGTCCCTTACTAGATGTTTTCCTCATTATTCCCGTTCACCACAATAAGAAAAATATTATTCGGGCCAATGTATTGAATTAAAATTCAGGCCTTTTTTACAGACACCTAACACTGTCTGGCTATCTATTTAGGTACCGTATTACACTAATACAGGCACACCAGTAATGACAGATTTAGCTGAATATAAATGTGAGGCCTATTTTTTAGGCGCTGTGTGACAGGTATACGTTTAATCACAGAATTAGACTTGTATCTGCACTGTAGCGTGTGTGTTAAGTTTTTCAGAATGACACTATCAGCACCTTGAATCTAATATACCCTTTTTGGGATAGATTTAAAGTAGGCCTGATATAGCAGAAACTACTAATTTTGAGAATGGCAAATTTGGGAATAGTTTTTTAACCCAGAACAAAAACTGTGCTTTTACAGTCACTACAAATAATTTGACCAGCTAAAACAGTACTGATTTGGAGGAATATAAATGTCAGGCCTATTTTTTAGGCGCTGTGTGACAGGTATACCTTTAATCACAGAATTAGACTTGTATCTGCACTGTAGCGTGTGTGTTAAGTTTTTCAGAATGACACTATCAGCACCTTGAATCTAATATACCCTTTTTGGGATAGATTTAAAGTAGGCCTGATATAGCAGAAACTACTAATTTTGAGAATGGCAAATTTGGGAATTGTTTTTCAACCCAGAACAAAAACTGTGCTTTTACGGTTACTAAAAATAACTTGACCAGCTAAAACAGTACTGATTTGGAGGAATAGAAATGTCAGGCCTATTTTTTAGGCGCTGGGTGACAGGCTCAACTTGCCCCTGATGTAGTATATGGCCAAAAAATAACCACACTATTGATGGTTAAATGCACTTGGGTGACACAGGCTCAGCCTGCACCTGATGTAGTATATGGCCAAAAAATAACCACACTATTGATGGTTAAATGCACTTGATGAAAGCTTGACCCTGATGTCGGATATAGCAAAAAATAACCACACTATTGATGGTTAAATGCACTTGGGTGACACAGGCTCAGCCTGCACCTGATGTAGTATATGGCCAAAAAATAACCACACTATTGATGGTTAAATGCACTTGGGTGACACAGGCTCAGCCTGCACCTGATGTAGGATATAGCAAAAAATAACCACACTATTGATGGTTAAATGCACTTGGTGGTAGCTTGTGCTGGCGCACCACAAGCCACAAAATGGCCGCCGATCACCCCAGAAAAAAGTGATATAAAAACGCTCTGGGCAGCCTAAAAAAAGTGAGCAATTCAATATCAGCACTTCAATGATCCACAGCTGGAGATCGATCACTGAATTAAGTCTTTTGGAGGAGTTAATCTGCCTAATCTTGCCCTAACGTCGCAGCCGCAACCTCTCCCTACGCTTGTATCAGCAGAGTGACGTGCAACGCTACGTGACCCAAGCTTATATAGAGGCTGGGTCACATGCTGCACTGGCCAATCACAGCCATGCCAATAGTAGGCAAGGCTGTGATGGCCTCTTGGGGCAAGTAGTATGACGCTTGTTGATTGGCTGCTTTGCAGCCTTTCAAAAAGCGCCAAGAAAGCGCCGAACACCGAACCCGGACTTTTACGAAAATGTTCGGGTTCGGGTCTGTGTCACGGACACCCCAAAATTCGGTACGAACCTGAACTATACAGTTCGGGTTCGCTCATCCCTAGTTATAAGTTATAAAATATGTATAAAACAAAATTAGAAACATCTGTTGGTATTACACTCATGACTATCGCTGTAGTCCCAAAGCTATCATTATGTAACTGTAATGAGATGGATAGATGGACCACTAGATCTCTAGCTGATCCCTTATTTGTGGACGTAATGGATGTACTCCAATAGGGCAGGGTTGTATGGCGTAATTTCTGGTACGCATATATCAGGATGTGTTCAAACAGAACAGATATAGATATATATATATATTAGGGGTGCACCGAAATTTCGGCAGCCGAAAATATCGGCCGAAAATGTACCTAATCCATTTCGGCCGATATTGTTACATATCGGCCGAAAATATGGGGTGTGGGATTTGTCACCCACCATCTGCGGGCGGGCGCCGGGCGGGCGGTTTACTGCATCTTTATTTCACCTTGACGCTCCAGTAAGAACTCTGCAGGCAGAGCGGAGGGCGGCGTAACGTCACTTACTCACGTGACGCGCCTGCTCCGCCTCCTTCATTCATAAAGTGGGCGGAGCAGGTGCGTCACGTGAGTAAGTGACGTTACGCCGCCCTCCGCTCTGCCTGCAGAGTTCTTACTGGAGCGTGACGATTGTAAGGTAAAATAAAGATGCAGTGAGTAGTCTGCTGTGAGCAGCAGGGCCGGGGCTGTTATGGGTAGGGGGATCGGTCTATGGCACTGCTATGGGGAGGGGGGATCTGTGCACTGTTATGGGGAAAGGGATCTGTGCACTGTTATGGGGAAAGGGATCTGTGCACTGTTATGGGGAAAGGGATCTGTGCACTGTTATGGGGAAAGGGATCTGTGCACTGTTATGGGGAAAGGGATCTGTGCACTGTTATGCCCATAGCAGTGCACATATCCCCCCCCTCCATAACAGCGCCACCCACAGATCCCCCTCTCCATAACAGCGCCACCCACAGATCCCCCTCTCCATAACAGCGCCACCCACAGATCCCCCTCTCCATAACAGCGCCACCCACAGATCCCCCTCTCCATAACAGCTCCACCCACAGATCCCCCTCTCCATAACAGCACCACCCACAGATCCCCCTCTCCATAACAGCGCCACCCACAGATCCCCCTCCATAACAGCGCCACCCACAGATCCCCCTCTCCATAACAGCGCCACCCACAGATCCCCCTCTCCATAACAGCGCCACCCACAGATCCCCCTCTCCATAACAGCGCCACCCACAGATCCCCCTCTCCATAACAGCGCCACCCACAGATCCCCCTCTCCATAACAGCACCACCCACAGATCCCCCTCTCCATAACAGCGCCACCCACAGATCCCCCTCTCCATAACAGCGCCACCCACAGATCCCCCTCTCCATAACAGCGCCAATCATTAAAAAAAAAGTATTTTAAAAGTATTTGGGCAAAAAGGCAGTTTCGGTTTCGGTTTTCGGTCAAGGGCATCCTGAATTTTCGGTTTCGGACCAGAATTTTCATTTCGGTGCACCCCTAATATATATATATATATATATATATATATATATATTATAATCCAATATATGAGTCAATAGGAAAATAACTGGTAGGGGAAAATTAATAATGATGATAATAATAATAAAAAATTGGTAAATAATAAATAAATATAAATGGTGTATAATGTAACGCACCTAGTTGATCAGTTAGGATCTCAACTGCGGAAGCAATGGACATCCACTATTATCCCACCGCCCTTGTTTTTGGCTGTGGGATTCGCGGTTACTCAGTATGTACCCCAGGCGTCTCTCTCAGTCTTGGGCGGAGAGTTTGGGGTAACAAAATCATTTACCGCTATCCATCTAATTAGTTACTGCTGGAAAGGAAGGTTCCCCAGTATTACAGGAGTCACAAGTTAGTATAAACTTGTGCACAGTTCAGAGTTAGTATATAGTATGCCCTCAGTTTAGTCTATAGTATGCCATAGGTTCAGGGTTAGTATATAGCATGTCCTCAGTTTTAGTATATAATAAGCAGTAGGTTCAGAGTTAGTATAGCATGTCCTCAGTTTAGTATATAATATGCAGCAGGTTCAGAGTTAGTATAGCATGTCCTCAGTTTAGTATATAATATGCAGCAGGTTCAGAGTTAGTATAGCATGTCCTCAGTTTAGAATATAATATGCAGCAGGTTCAGAGTTAGTATAGCATGTCCTCAGTTTAGTATATAATATGCAGCAGGTTCAGAGTTAGTATAGCATGTCCTCAGTTTAGTATATAATATGCAGCAGGTTCAGAGTTTGTATAGCATGTCCTGAGTTCAGTGTTGGTTTGGGAATATCGCCTCACACCAGCAGGAACCACCCCACACTGAGTTCCAGGACCTTAATCAGAGCAGGTAACAGGCATATACTTGCGGTTAGTTGGTCCTGGCTAGGAAGCCAGCAGTGGGGAAGCCAGTGGCAAGAAGGTAGGCAGTCCTTCACAATGTTGTTAGGGATCCAGGTCTGGATATGTGGACAGAGTCCTCAGATGCAATGGAGCTAGCAGGGTGCGCACTCCATTAGTGGAACACCCTGCTTAGCACCTGTCTTCTATTTAAGGCCTGGAGGTAAGTGGGCGGAGTCACAGGGAGCCGCTGCGATCCAGGCTGTACTGTTACAGTACCCCCCCCCTTAAGGGACCCCTCCGGGGTACCCCACTAGGAGAGGGTCGGTTAGGAAATCTTCTATGGAACAATCTTTGGAGTCTGGGAGCATGAACGTTTTGCACATCTTCCCAAGAGTCATCCTGAGGACCATACCCCTTCCATCTAACGAGATACTGGATCTTCCCCCGTCTTCTTCTGGAATCAAGGAGCTGCTCAACTTCAAATTCATCTTCTCCTTGGACCTCTATCGGGGGCAAGGGTCGAGGATCATTTGATGGGAACGGTCTAGGTCTAAACGGCTTCAGTAGTGACACGTGGAATGTGGGATGTACCTGTAATCGAGGAGGAAGGGTGAGTCTCACCGTGTTGGGGTTAATAATCCTTTCTATCGGAAAAGGACCCAGGAATTGTCTTCCCAATTTCTTGGAAGGTACCCCCAACCGAAGGTTTCTTGTCGATAACCAAACCGAGTCCCCGACCTGGTAGGGAGGATTTTCTCTCCTACGACGGTCGTAGTAAAACTTCTGTCTTTCCTTTGCCCGTTGAAGGTTGTCTTTTAGCGTCTTAAGGGTAGTTTGCAAAGTAGTCAGATAATCGTCTGTGGCTGGAACGTTTGTGGGAAGGCTGGTTTGAGGAAGAGATTTAGGGTGAAATCCGTAATTAGCAAAGAATGGAGAATGTAATGTGGAGGAATTTGTAGAATTATTATAGGCGAATTCAGCGAGAGGAAGTAGGCCCTCCCAGTCATCCTGGAGAAATGAGCAGTGACATCTGAGAAACTGTTCCAGACACTGATTCACCCTTTCAGTCTGCCCATTAGTTTGGGGGTGATAGGCGGTAGACATTCTGTGGTCGATTTGAAGTCTGGAACAAAGTGCTCTCCAGAATTTGGATACGAATTGCGAACCCCTGTCTGATATGACCTGGCTAGGAATTCCATGTAACTTAATAATATTAGACAGGAATACCACAGCCGTTTCCTTGGAGGAGGGTAACTTCTTGAGGGGTACGAAGTGTGCCATCTTAGTCAGCAAATCCACTACCACCATGATGGTGTTGTTTCCTCTGGAAAGGGGAAGTTCAACTATGAAATCCATCGAGACCCATTCCCAGGGTCTGTTGGCGATGGGAAGACTCATTAGGAGACCATAAGGTCGGTTCCTGTCAGTTTTACATGAGGCACAGGTCACGCACGTGGAAACGTATTCCTCAATTTGTTTGGTCATCTTTGGCCACCAGAAGTTCCTGCGTATCAGGGTTGTGGTTTTAGCAATGCCGGGATGTCCCGCGAGGGGTAAATCATGGCAAAGTTTGATCACCTGATTGGTGAGGGAGGGTGGTATATACAGTTGGCTGTCCTTGTAAAGGAGACCCTGTTGGTTCTGCGAAAGACCAGGGGGGGTATTAGCATGGTCATTAATTAGAGCATCCTTGAGCTGGGTTTCCAACGTTATGGTGGCAAGGACGAGTTTCTTCGGTGGAATGATCCATGTGGGGGCCGTGTCTGAGGTGCGAATTTCAGCCAGTCGTGACAAGGCGTCGGCCTTCCCATTTTTTGAGCCTGGTCGGTATGTAATTTGGAAGTTAAACCTGTCGGAAAAAAAACTCCACCGTACTTGGCGGCCTGATAGTGTTTTATTGGTTTTCAGGTATTGTAGATTACGGTGATCCGTATAAATTGTGATGGGGTGTATTGATCCTTCAAGTAAATGCCTCCAATTTTCCAGGGAGCATTTTATGGCGAGGAGTTCCTTTTCGCCTATGGGGTAATTGAAGTAGATCCCGATAGGATGTAACGGAGTTGAAAAAGAGCTTCGCTGGGACAGAACGGCTCCTATGGCTGCCTGGGATGCGTCTACTTCCAGCACGTAGTGATGGTTCGGATTTGGGAGAGTCAGTATCGGTGCCGTAGTGAACCTGTTCTTTAATAACTCAAACGCTGATTGGGCGTCCTTGGACCAAACGAACTTCGTGTTGACACTAGTTAAGCGGGTTAGTGGTTTAGTGGTAGCGGAGAAATCTTTAATAAATTTCCTATAGAAGTTTGAGAACCCCAGGAACCGTTGAAGAGCTTTCCTGGAATCCGGGATCGGCCAATTTTGGATGCAAGTGATTTTTGAGTGATCCATCTGGATACCCTTGGGTGAAATTATGTATCCGAGGAAGGGAAGAGAAGTAGTCTCGAACACACATTTTTCCTGTTTGACGTATAAACGATGAACACTTAACCGTGCAAGAACCCAACGGACATGTTTCCTGTGATCGTGTAAGTTATCGGAATACACTAGTATATCATCAAGATAGATGATTACACATACGTCCAGTAGATCCCTAAAGATGTCGTTAATAAAATTTTGGAATGTGGCAGGGGCGTTGCACAACCCAAAGGGCATCACTGTATACTCGAAGAGTCCATACCGAGTGCGGAAGGCTGTCTTCCATTCATCACCTTTTCTGATCCAAATTAAGTTGTATGCGCCTCTCAAATCCAGCTTGGTGTAGATTGTTGCGGTTTGTAATCTTTCTATGAGTTCGGATATTAGCGGCAAGGGGTACCGATTTTTGATTGTTACTTTGTTCAAGGCTCTGTAGTCTATGATGGGCCTTAGGCTTGAGTCTTTGTTTCTCACGAAGAACATCCCTGCTGCTGCCGGGGAGGTTGAAGGCTGAATAAAACCTTTTCGTAAATTCTCTTCTAGGTACTGTTTGAGGTGTACAAGTTCTGGTTGTGCCAATGGATAAATTCTACCCGTGGGTATCTCACTACCCGGCAGCAAGTCTATGGGGCAATCGTAAGATCTATGGGGCGGAAGAGATTCTGCCTTCTTTGCGCTGAATACCTCAGCAAAGTCTGCGTATTGGCTGGGAACCTGGTTCACTCCCACGTGCATGAGAGATTTGAGAGGAAAGCAGGTCTCCATACAATAAGGTGACGTAAACTGAACTCTCCCCTGTTTCCATAGGAGGGTTGGCTGGTGTATTTGCAACCATGGCAACCCAAGAATCACGGGAAACAATGGAGAGTGTATGATATCAAGGGATAAGAATTCTGTGTGGTTATTTTCACATGTCACCATGAGGGGTTGAGTCTGACTGTGGATAGGACTAGAAGTGGTACCGTCAATGAAACTCACGGATATCGGAACGTTTTTTCTCATGTGGGGAATTTTATTTCGCTCAACCAGATGCATGTCGATAAAATTCCCCGAAGCTCCCGTGTCCACCATGGCTTCAACGATAATCCGGCTTTGGTCCCACTGTAAGGTGAGAGACGTGTATATGTAACCACCTGTACTATTTTTTGTACTGCCTAAGGTACAAAACGTGCCGCTCTTACCTTCGCACTTCTTACGTATCGCGGGGCATCCGTCAACGGTATGGTCAGCAGACGCACAGTATAAACAGAGGTTGAGGTTACGTCTCCTGGCTTTCTCTCTCTCGGTCAGAGGTCCTCGGATCGCCCCAATCTCCATCATCTCTACAGCAGGACCCTGGCTGGACGGTCTTGGGTTGGGTGTGAAGCCTGAGACTCTCTCGGCTCTGCGTTCCCTTAGCCGTCTGTCAATGGTGGTGGCCTTCTGCATCAAGGCATTAAGTGTAAGTGGTAAATCTCCTCGGGCTAATTCGTCCTTCAGGGCCTCAGAAAGACCTAGGCGGAACTGATTCCTAAGAGTGAGGTCATTCCATTCAGTCTCCCGGGCCCAGCGAGTGTATTCCGCAATAAAGTCCTCTACAGGTCGTCTCCCTTGTTTAAGGCTGCGTATAGCGGTCTTAGCGGTCAGCTGTTTACTATGGTCCTCGTAGAGAAGGGCCATTTTTTCAAGGAACAGAGGGAAGGAATCCAGGACTGGGTCTTCCTTTTCTAAATAAGTATTGGCCCATGCTCTGGGCTCCCCCCTGAGGTAAGAGATCATGGTAAGTACTTTTGTTCTGTCAGTTGGGTAAGTCCGGGGCTGCAGCTCAAACATTAGTTTGCACGCGTTCAGGAAATCCCTGAACTGCCTTCGGTCACCCGAGAATATCTCAGGTGGGCTGACCTTGGGTTCTGGTCCATCACGGGGGTGTCCTGGCCCCTGAGTGACAAGTTGCCGTAGTGCCTGGTTTTCTAGCTGGAGATGTTGTACAGTCACGTTGAGGGTCTCCACCCTCTTAGTGAGGGTGACGAGGTGACCTGCAACCTCCGCTGGATCCATGAGGGTTCCACTAATATGTAACGCACCTAGTTGATCAGTTAGGATCTCAACTGCGGAAGCAATGGACATCCACTATTATCCCACCGCCCTTGTTTTTGGCTGTGGGATTCGCGGTTACTCAGTATGTACCCCAGGCGTCTCTCTCAGTCTTGGGCGGAGAGTTTGGGGTAACAAAATCATTTACCGCTATCCATCTAATTAGTTACTGCTGGAAAGGAAGGTTCCCCAGTATTACAGGAGTCACAAGTTAGTATAAACTTGTGCACAGTTCAGAGTTTGTATATAGTATGCCCTCAGTTTAGTCTATAGTATGCCATAGGTTCAGGGTTAGTATATAGCATGTCCTCAGTTTTAGTATATAATAAGCAGTAGGTTCAGAGTTAGTATAGCATGTCCTCAGTTTAGTATATAATATGCAGCAGGTTCAGAGTTAGTATAGCATGTCCTCAGTTTAGTATATAATATGCAGCAGGTTCAGAGTTAGTATAGCATGTCCTCAGTTTAGTATATAATATGCAGCAGGTTCAGAGTTAGTATAGCATGTCCTCAGTTTAGTATATAATATGCAGCAGGTTCAGAGTTAGTATAGCATGTCCTCAGTTTAGTATATAATATGCAGCAGGTTCAGAGTTAGTATAGCATGTCCTCAGTTTAGTATATAATATGCAGCAGGTTCAGAGTTAGTATAGCATGTCCTCAGTTTAGTATATAATATGCAGCAGGTTCAGAGTTAGTATAGCATGTCCTCAGTTTAGTATATAATATGCAGCAGGTTCAGAGTTTGTATAGCATGTCCTGAGTTCAGTGTTGGTTTGGGAATATCGCCTCACACCAGCAGGAACCACCCCACACTGAGTTCCAGGACCTTAATCAGAGCAGGTAACAGGCATATACTTGCGGTTAGTTGGTCCTGGCTAGGAAGCCAGCAGTGGGGAAGCCAGTGGCAAGAAGGTAGGCAGTCCTTCACAATGTTGTTAGGGATCCAGGTCTGGATATGTGGACAGAGTCCTCAGATGCAATGGAGCTAGCAGGGTGCGCACTCCATTAGTGGAACACCCTGCTTAGCACCTGTCTTCTATTTAAGGCCTGGAGGTAAGTGGGCGGAGTCACAGGGAGCCGCTGCGATCCAGGCTGTACTGTTACACATAAATAACTACGTCTGTATATAGTTATTGTATAGGTGTTGTGGTGTATATTAACGATACTTCCATCGCTATACTATTGGCCCTAATTCTCTGAGATGTTGTATAGATATATATTTCTCTATATATATACACGTATGTATAAATATACACACACACACAGTCATATACCAGTGCCTGTTCGTGAACCTAGGTCAAATTGATGTGTGTTGGCCAACCCTTAACCTATATATGTATATTGTTTATCATAGGATGGTCTCACTGATTTCGTTCAGGCCTCGTGGGCTCAGTGTGTCTAATTGGTACATCCAATATACTTCCCTTTTTTGTAGTCTTTCAAAGCGGTTAAAGGGATTCTCTGGTATGAAATCAATTGGGGTAATTTTAATCTCATGTTTTTCTTTTTCCGGTGTGGATGCACAATGTCTGGACACCCCATGTTTCAGATACTGTTTGCGGATATTGTACCTATGTTGGTTCACCCGGCAGTGGAGGGCTTGGGTAGTGCGGCCAACATGTTGCAGGCCGCATCCGCATTCAGTGAGGTAAATGACGTAGGTGGAATGGCAGGTGAGGTGATGTTTTATGGGAAATGATGTGCCATTGCAGTTGGAGGTAAAGGAAGTTTGTTTGTGTGTGATAATTTTACAGCACAGACAATTCTTAGCTCCGCACCTATAGCTCCCTTTTTCTTTTTCTTTCCCTTTTCCCCGGCTCAGTTCGCCTACCCCTATTGTTTGGGTATGTTGTTTGGGTTTGCTTGGGGCTAATATATTTTTTATGGTCGGTGCTCGTCTGTAGGTAATTTTCGGTATGATAGGTAGGTATTTTGCTATATATGGATCTTGTAGAAGGATATGCCAGTGATTTCTCAAGATTTTTTGTATCTGTCTATTGGATGTATTGTATTGTGTGATGAACCGGACTATTTCTATAGGGTCCTGCTGTTTAGTGGTAATTGATAGGCATTTATCTTGTGACTGTAGGCTGCTCTTTTTTATGGCGTCTTTAACCAGTTTTTTGGGGTAGCCTTTATCACGGAACCTATTTTCAAGAATTTTGGTCTGGGTTTTGAAATCCTCATTTTTTGTGCAGTTGCGTCTAATCCTTTTGCATTGGCTGTAAGGTATATTTTGCAGCCACTTTTTGTGATGGAAACTTGAATAGTGGATACAGCTGTTAGTGTCCAAACAACATTAAGGATAAATAATATTTCCCCCCTTTGTGTTCCAGCATTCATAACTTTTTTATTTTTTTATTTTTCTAAATTCTCTTTATTTTGCAGGTTTAGGCCTCATGCACACGGCCGTTGCCCGGCCATTCTGTAAATTGGGGACCGCAATTTGTGGTCCCCGATGCACGGGCACCAGCTACGCGGCTGCCACAGATGGATTCAGACCCGTTCAACGGCCTGTGAATGGGTCCCGATTGCAGACCCATTCAAGGGCTGCAATACGGCACGGCCGGGGGCATTGAGGCATTGGGGGGGGAGGTAAATACATTATGAGGGACTTCAACTACCCAGATATACTGTAGACTGTGAAACTGAATGCTGTAGATCTCATAAAAGAAACAGGTTCTTGGTAATAACTAAAGACAATTACATTTCCCAACTGGTTCAGGATCCAACCAGAGGGACGGCCATACTGGACTTAGTAGTAACCAATAGACCTAACAGAACAACAGATGTGCAGGTTAAGGTACACCTGGGAAATAGTGATCATAAATGCCAAACATACCATAAGACACAAAAATACCAAACTTCAAAAAAGCTAAATTTGACCAGTTAAGCAAAGCCATTGGCCTCACTAACTGAGACAATTTCCTCAAAAATAAAAATGCAGCCACAAAATCAAATTGTGAGAGGTACATACCTTATGGGAATAAAAGGGTAAGGAACAAGAAAAAAATTATGTGAAAAAAATAGAAATGTAAAGGAAGCAATAAATGACAAAAAGAAAGCATGTACAGTATCTCACAAAAGTGAGTACACCCCAAACATTTTTGTAAATATTTTATTAGATCTTTTCTTGGGACAACACTGCAGATCTGACACTTTGATACAATGTTAAGTAGTCAGTGTACAGCTTGTATAACAGTGTAAATTTGGTGTGCCCTCAAAATACCTCAACACACAGCCATTAATGTCTAAACTGCTGGCAACAAAAGTGAGTACACCCCTACGTGAAAGTGGCCAAATTGTGCCCATTTAGCCATTTTTCCTCCCCGGTGTCATGAGACTCTTTAGTGTTATAAGGTCTCAGGTGTGAATGGGGAGCAGGTGTGTTAAATTTGGTGGTACTGCTCTCACACTCTCTCATACACACTGGAAGTTCAACATGCCACCTCATGGTAAATAATTCTGAGGATCTGTAGAATTGCTCTACATAAAGATAGTCTGGGCTATAAGAAGATTGCCACCACCCTGAGACTGAGCTGCAGCATGGTGGCCAAGACTATACAGTGGGTTAACAAAAGAGGTTCCACTCAGAACAGGCCTCGCTATGGTCAACCAAAGAAGTTGAGTGCACGTGCTCAGCGTCAAATCCAGAGGTTGTCTTTTCAAAATAGACGTATGAGTGCTGCCGGCATTGCTGCAGAGGTTAAAGAGGTGGGGGAGTCAGCCTATCAGTGCTCAGACCATACTCTCCACACTCCATCAAATTGGTCTGCATGGCTGTCGTCCCAGAAGGAAGCATCTTCTAAAGATGATAAACAAGAAAGCCCACGATCAACTTGCTGAAGACAAGCAGACTAAGTACATGGATTACTGGAACCAAGATACAGTGGGATGCGAAAGTTTGGGCAACCTTGTTAATCGTCATGATTTTCCTGTATAAATCGTTTGTTGTTACGATAAAAAATGTCAGTTAAATATATCATATAGGAGACACACACAGTGATATTTAAGAAGTGAAATGAAGTTTATTGGATTTACAGAAAGTGTGCTATAATTGTTTAAACAAAATTAGGCAGGTGCATAAATTTGGGCACTGTTGTCATTTTATTAATTCCAAAACCTTTAGAACAAATTATTGGAACTCAAATTGGCTTGGTAAGCTCAGTGACCCCTGACCTACATACATAGGTGAATCCAATTATGAGAAAGAGTATTTAAGGGGGTCAATTGTAAGTTTCCCTGCTCTTTAAATTTTCTCTGAAGAGTAGCAACATGGGGGTCTCAAAACAACTCTCAAATGACCTGAAGACAAAGATTGTTCGCCATCATGGTTTAGGGGAAGGATACAGAAAGCTGTCTCAGAGATTTCAGCTGTCTGTTTCCACAGTTAGGAACATATTGAGGAAATGGAAGACCACAGGCTCAGTTCAAATTATGGCTCGAAGTGGCAGACCAAGAAAAATCTCGGCTAGACAGAAGCGACGAATGGTGAGAACAGTCAGAGTCAACCCACAGACCAGCACCAAAGACCTACAACATCATCTTGCTGCAGATGGAGTCACTGTGCATCGTTCAACCATTCGGCGCACTTTACACAAGGAGATGCTGTATGCGAGAGTGATGCAGAGGAAGCCTTTTCTCCGCCCACAGCACAAAAAGTGCCGCTTGAGGTGGGCTAAAGCACATTTGGACAAGCCAGCTTCATTTTGGAATAAGGTACTGTGGACTGATGAAACTAAAATTGAGTTATTTGGCCATAACAAGGGGCGTTATGCATGGAGGAAAAAGAATACAGCATTCCCAGAAAAACACCTGCTACCTACAGTAAAATATGGTGGTGGTTCCATCATGCTGTGGGGCTGTGTGGCCAGTGCAGGGACTGGGAATCTTGTCAAAGTTGAGGGACGCATGGATTCCACTCAGTATCAGCAGATTCTGGAGACCAATGTCCAGGAATCAGTGACAAAGCTGAAGCTGCGCCGGGGCTGGATCTTTCAACAAGACAACGACCCTAAACACTGCTCAAAATCCACTAAGGCATTTATGCAGAGGAACATGTGGTGTGACTTAAAGAGAGCTGTCCATGCTGGGAAGCCATCAAACCTGAATGAACTAAAGATGTTTTGTAAAGAGGAATGGTCCAAAATACCTTCAACCAGAATCCAGACTCTCATTGTAACCTACAGGAAGAGGCTGTAATTTCTGCAAAAGGAGGATCTACTAAATATTGATTGCATTTCTTTTTTGTGGTGCCCAAATTTATGCACCTGCCTAATTTTGTTTAAACAATTATAGCACACTTTCTGTAAATCCAATAAACTTCATTTCACTTCTCAAATATCACTGAGTGTGTCTCCTATATGATATATTTAGCTGACATTTTTTATCGTAACAACCAACGATTTATACAGGAAAATCATGACGATTAACAAGGTTGCCCAAACTTTCGCATCCCACTGTAAACCTTTTTCGTTCAGATGGTGTCAAACGTGTGTGGTGGCAACCAGTGAGAAGTACAAAGACAAGTTTGTCTTGCCTACAGTTAGGCATGGTGGTGGGAAGGGAGTGTCATGGTCTGGGGGTGCATGAGTGCTGCCGGCTGTGGGGAGCTACCGTTCATTGAGGGGACCATGAATGTCACCATGAACTTTGGAAACGTAGACGCAGAGAGGTATTTCAACATGATAACGACCCCCAAATGCACCTCCAAGATTACCATTGCCTTGCTAAAGAAACTAAGGGTAAGTGCTGGACTGGCCAAGCATGTCTACAGACCTAAACCCTATTAAGCATCTGTGGGGCACCCTCAAACGGAAGGTGGAGGAGCGTAAGGTCTCTAACATCCACCAGCTCCGTGATGTCGTCATGGAGGAGTGGAAGAGCATTCCAATGGCAACCTGTTAAGCTCTAGTGAACTCCATGCCCAAGAGAGTTAAGGCAGTGCTAGAAAATAATGGTGGACACACAAAATATTGACACTTTGGATGTACTCACTTTTGTTGCCAGCGGTTTAGATATTAATGGCTGTATCTTCAGTGTTGTCCCATGAAAAGATAGAATAAAATATTTACAAAAATGTGAGGGGTGTACTCACTTTTGTGAGATACTGTAAATCACAAAAACAGGAGGGTAGCAAGGAAGCATTAAAAACTGGAATATGTAAAAGACAAATAAAGCAACCAAACTGAGGACAGAGAGATTCATTGCCAAACAAAGTAAAACTAACCATAAAATGTTCTTCAATTATATAAATGGTAAAAAGTATAAATCTGAAGGTGTCGGGAGGGAGGAGCTGTAGAGAGCAATGAGGAGAAAACGAATCCATAATTTTTTTTTTTCTCCCCTGTATTCACTGAGGAAAATAAATGCAGATGAAATGCAGAGTGTAAAAGTAAATTCCCCATTAAAATCGCCGGCACCAGATGGCATACACACTCATATGAGAATTAAGTAATCTCAAACACAGACCCTTATATTTTATATTGAAGGACTCTATATTCCACTGTTCCACAGGATTGGCGCTTAGCAAATGTGGAGCCAATAATCGAAAATGTATCAAAAACAGAGCCCGGAAACTATAGGCCGGTAAGTTTAACATCTGTGTAAGAGATGCTATCCCGGAGTACCTCAATGAAAATAAGTGAATAATGCTGTATCAGCATGCGCCTCAATATGGTACCCTATGGTTCCCACCACTAGGTCATGGAGTAATCTCTAGAGAAACCGAGCGAATAGCCATCCACTGCGACCTTCTGACCCCAGGCACAACAGGGTCAGCTATAGGTCGTGACACTCTCGTGACACAGAATTGTGCTTTTTTTCCTATTCCATCCCATAATATTTTTTTAAGTTTTAGAAAATATTACATGGAACATAAAATGTTGCCATAAAAAATACAGCTTGTTCTGGAAAAAAACTAAATCTTACGTCGACAGAAAAATAAAAAAGTTATGGCTCTTGGAAGGCAGGGAAGAAGAATGGGCAAAATTGGATTGATCCTGAAAGAGTTAAATATTATGGATACAAAGCAGCTGAATGAGGGCAATGAATTGTGTGGCCACCCAGTTGTAACTAGCAAAAGCTGGCTGTGGAAGAGGAGCACTAACAGACGCTTGGCCATCTGCTTGCACTCTGCTCTTTTCATTGTTGGCAAAATACGGTTAGCTCATGCCAGTCCATTCTTACCAGCATGCGTTATGCTGATATATGGCACCATGTTTTTCATGTAACTTCAGCACTGCATAGAAGACTTTATTTGAAGAGTAATTTCAATGTAGCCCACAAGAGGGAACCATAGCTTCAGCTGAAAGTGGCTTCATAAAATAAAAGCAAGCACTTGGATACAAATGACTTCTCTGGAGAGTGACAAAAGTTCTGCCTTATTTGAAGGGATGGTTATTTAGCTGTGCTGAAATAACATTAAGTGAAGTAATAGTCTTAATTATTTCCCAGCTAATCTAAGTGTGCAGACTGCAGAGAGCTCCCAGCCTTTTTTTGCATGGTGCCACATTTATATTTTCTGAGGTCCCAGATGGATGGAGCAAGCATCTAGAATGCTTACCCCATCCATCTGGGACCTCAGAAAATATAAAATATAAAAAAGTTACTGTAATGTTGGCGCTACCTGGACCAGCGCACACAATGCAATCTGTCAAGCGGTGAGCGGTAATGGATTACGCTATACAAAACAAGTGTCTCACATAAAAAAGTGTCTAATATAAAAAAAGGAAAATTCTCATTTACAGTATTAAAATAACAGATCTCGTGCGAATTCCAAGTGAGGGACGGGTCTTACATGTGTTGGGCGCCACAGGGGACATCTCATATGTCAAAAGAAGATTAGACAGTTGCCCAACCAAGCCCTCACATTTTTATAGAAAGTGCTGAGTTTGCAAGTAGCCAGGACCAGATTATGGTTGGTGGAGGCCCCTGGGTGAAAAATCTGGTGGGGACTTCATAATGTTAAAAGGGTTTTCCAGAACTATTTTAATAGGTCATCAATATCAGATCAGCGGGGGCCTGACACCCGGCACCCCCACCGATCACCTGTTTGAAGAGAAGGCCTTCCCCTTATTGTTTACCTGCTTGCCATTGACAGCGGCAAGCAGGTATAATTACAAGCCATCCAGTTCACTTCAATAGGACAGCTTCCTTTTCAGTGTATACCACAGAGCCGTCCCATAGAAGTTAATGGGATGGCTTATAATTACACCTGCTCACTGCTGCAATGTCAAGGGCATGCAGGTAAACAATGAAGGGAAGGCAGCGCTTACACAGATTGTGGCATTCTCTTCGATCAGCTGATTGGCAAGGGTGCTGGCTGTCAGATCCCCTCCGATCTAATATTGATGACTTATCCTGAGGATAGGTCATCAATATTAAAGTCTTTTACAGTAGATCTCAAACTGTAGCATTTGGATATACAAAACAATGAGCATACAAGGGGTGTTCAATAAGTTTTCCACCTCAACATGTTCTGTCAGTGTTAGAGAGCTGAGCTTGTCTGTGCAGGTTGAGACATTTCTGGACATGCAACAAACATAGAAGCAGTTCAGTCTAATGAAAGCAGTGGAAGTGACATGATGGCAAGTGCAGTACAGTGTGGGCTTACAAAGAAATTGAGGGATTTGGAGTTTCGTTCTGTGATTAAATTCCTTACAAAGGAAGAAAAGAAGCCTAAAGAAATGTATGAAAGGATGATTGCTGTATACGCTGATAATGCACCATCGTACTACCAAGTAATGTTTTGGGCCAAGCAGTTTAAATGGGGTAGGGAATCAACTGAAGATAACCCCTGTTCAGGGCGACCTGTTGAAGCATCTTTAGAGGAAATGTGCAGTAAAGTAGAGGCCATAATTTTGGAAGATCGTCAGGTCAAAGTCAGTGTTGTAGCTCATGAATTAGACATTTCAGTTGGCACAGTTTCCAGTATCATTCATGGTGTTTTGATAATCTCAAAGGTCAGGTCCAAGTGGATGCCACGAATGTTGACGCCTTAGCAAAAAACTTGTTACCAGCAGTTTAGCCAAGAGAATTTAGACATGCTTAGAGAAACTCCAGGAGACTTCTATTCTCAAATTATTATGGATGATGAAACATGGGTCCACCACCATGATCTGAGACCAAATAAGAGTCCACACAATGGAAGCACAAGGGGTCACCATCTCCAAAGAAATTTTGTGTGCAGCAGTCAGCTGGAAAGATCATAGCAACAGTTTTTTAGGATACAGAAGGCATTTTATTACTAGAATTCATGCCACACGAGACAACAATTACTGAAGCAACTGAAGCTTCAACAATAAAGGCATTATGTGAGGCAATCACAGAGAAGTTATTGGCAGGTGTGTTGCTGTTTCACGAAATGTGCCAGCTCACAAGTCTCGCAAATCACAAGCTGTTGTCAGGGAATGTTGCTTCATGAAGCTTAACCATCTACCCTACAGTCCAGACCTGGCCCCCAGTGATTAGTTTCACTTTCGGAACCTGAAGATATTTCTGCATGGGCAACAATTTCCTGATGATAATGCAGAGGGAGTAACAGGGTTCCTGCAGCAGCAAGAAGTCTCCTTCTATTCTGAGGGCATCAGATCACTGTAGGTGAAGTGGAATAAGTGTGTTGAAGTCAAGGGGAATTATATTGAAAAGTAGTAAGTTTAGTTTTCTCATAAAATGTTTTCATATTCAGGTAGATAACTTATTGAACACCCATCATATATATTTTTATTTTATTAGGCCACATTTAGAAGTACAACAATCCCTTCATACAATCAGATACAGTGCAGGATGACCCAAAGCAGTCAGAAGAGTTACTCACATTCTTGTTATTGATCCCATCTGTAAAAAGGAACAGTAGAAAAAAAGTGTTTGCATAGCAAGCTGTATTTTCTATTAGTACCATTTTGGGGGGAACTGTTGACTTTTTGATCACTATTTCTTCCATTTCTTTTGGGGGGAGAAGCGATCAAAAGCAGCATATTGACCTTTTTTTTTTCAGCTTTCACTGTGCATGATGTTTTATTCTTATATGTAAAGTTGGGCAGGGAGAGGAGGGGTGATTTGAACTTGTAATATTTTCTGGGGGTTTAATATTAAAAATTTTTAGCTGTCATTTTTAGTCCCATTAGGGATCTTGAACATTGGATCGCTTATACCATAGACTGCAGTAGTATACTATTGCAGTTTTTGGGATTTTTACTGTCTGTCTATTAAAGGGGTTTTCCAATAATAATTATATTTCATGTAATGCCCCCAGCCTGCCTTCTCAAAAAAAGGAACATACTTACTCGCTCCACGCTACTCCAGTCCTCCTCAGCTGGTCACATGCACCTCCTCAACCAATGACTGGCTTCAGATCTGAGTCTGACATGCTGTTTGTAGCCACATCACTGACCATGCCCATGACCACAAAAATATAAACAGTGTGGGGACCGGAAGATGGAGATAGTTGAAGACTGGAGCAGCATGGAGCAGGTAGGTATATATCTTCTTTTTCGGGAGGCAGGCTGTGGGCATTATATAAAATATAATTATCACTGGAAAACCCTTTAAGCCCTGCCGTAGGTTGACACCCACCATGTATGGAGTGGACATAGCATGTGGGTGTCTATTCTATACACCACTCACTGTACACTTGTCTTTCCATCCTTTAGGGATATAATTACACGTGGCGGTTGATGTGCTGTTATAACTGCATCAGAAAGATGTATGTTTTTGTGCTGCAGTTGCATTTTCTAAAGGTGCCACATTTAATCACAGTGGGGAACATTCATCATGACTGGAGGACCCATACACCAGTCTTGATCTCCCAGCACTGGTGTGCGATGTGCCTAATTTATTAGAAGCAGATGCCTCAATAAATTAGTCACCTCTCTGCTCTGCCGCGTGCCAGAGACTGAAGTCTACATCAGGTAGGGGCTGGCATAGACTTCAGTAATAACTTAAGTCAGCTTCTGGCGAAAGTTATAGTAAGTCCAGCAGTCTGCACGAAGCCCAGCCCCTCCTGCTAAGCCCCACTCCTTTCCTTGCCCCTTATGAAACGAGTAGAAGGCTCAAAAAGTCACAAATTATTGTGCAAACGCTTGTATCCGTTCATAATGGATCCGTTTGCATTATTCATTTAAAAAAAGTCTAAGTCAAAACGGATCCGTCTTGACTTACATTGAAAGTCAATGGGGGATGGATAAGTTTTCAATTGCACCATATTGTGTCAGTGAAAACAGTTCCGTCCCCATTGACTTACATTGTAAGTCAGGACGGATCCGTTTGGCTCCGCATCGTCAGGCGGACACCAAAACGCTGCAAGCTGCGGTTTAGTGTCCGCCTAAAAAGCAGAACGGAGACCAAACGCAGCCAAATTGATGCATTCTGAACGGATCCTTATCCGTTCAGAATGCATTGGGGCTGAACGGATCCATTTTGGGGCAGCTTGTGAGAGCCCTGAAACAGATCTCACAAGCGGACCCAGAAACGCCAGTGTGAAAGTAGCCTTAGTTAAATGTGTGGTCTGAATCTACATCAAAAGTATGTGCATCCTACGCAGTTCTGATGTGGTTTAACTGTCTGTCAACCGCTATATATGAATATAGATGACGTTCCATGATTTTCAGAGGTATGTCTCATTTTTGTAACACAACAAGCATAAAATTGCAACAAAATTTTGTTTAACTACTTATTTTTAAATGGTAGTGAATAACAGGCAACTCAACCATCCAAAACTGCACCGATAGGAGATACGGTAGACACGGTATGATAGATACAATCGACAAGGTGTGGTAGAGGTATGTTTTGGGACTTGCATGTCCCTTCCTCAGTTGTACCACTGAGGAAGGGACGCGCAAGTCCCACAACACGTCTGGGGAATACATGAATGCAGTAAGATAGGAAGCTTCCGATTTACCGTACCACCCAATTACAACATACCGAACCGTTATACAGCTAAACAACATCGCTGACTGTACAACTCAGCTGGGATCCGAACGAGGAGAGATTCCTACAATCCTCACGGCGGGTGAGAATCCTACAACCCCCATACCAAGCATTCGGCAATTAACACGGCCTGCAATCCGGGATTAAAGAGCAAGCCAACACGTGGGACGCCACGTGGGACGTCAACTTCAGCTAAACCAACGCCTACACGCTGCAGCGAAGTTACAACTACAAAAGCTGCCTGTGAAGAGATGAATGAGGAGGGCACTGTTCATCGAGGCTCTTCAGTATGATGTGCGGCACAGCAGGCAGTTCCCTGTGTCTGCAGCTGGTAAAGGCCCCTTCTTTTGCTTAAAGGGGTTATGCTATTATTTATGTAAATCAGACATTATATAGTACATAACAATCTCTTCATAACAAAGCTGGAACCAGCCCTGTACCTCACATGGATCCAGAGATCTCCCCATTTATTGCTCTAATTGCTCTGCAAGATTTATTTCAGGCTGGCAGTCAGGAGCGGATTGGCCATAGACCTTAGAGGGAAATTTCCCAGTGGGCCTGGACCCTCCTCACCGCTGGCAAGTGGAAGTTTTTGGGGATATATTTTGTGATGGACTGTCTTATTTGGCTCTGTTGGGGTGGTATAATGTGCCACAATATGGTATTGCTGGCCCTGCCTTCCATCAATTTGGACCCAACTACAAAACGGGGCCACTTTTAGTATTTTTTCCAGGGCCACTTTGGGTTCCCAGTCCTCCCCTTGCTGGCAGTTTAGGCGGCATGCACTTTCTCAGGTGTTGTGTCTATTATGCTGCAGCTCTCTCCCTATCACAGCTCACAGGGTGTGTGCTTTCTGCTGCAACTTTCTCCCTGTCATAGCTCAGGGGTGTGTCCTTTCTGCAGCATCTTTCTCCCTATCACCACTCAGGGGCTGTGTCCTTTCTGCTGCAACTCTCTCCCTATCACAGCTCAGGGGCCTGTCCTTTCTGCTGTAACTCTTTCCCTCTAACGACCACAGCTTCTAACAGAAGATAGAACTGGTCACAGGTAAAGATTTAAATTGAGCATGTGCGGCCACCTCAGTGAGATGGGCAAAAAATAAAGAAAAGAACAAACAGCAGGTGGCACTACACAGATATATTATATTGAATAGCTCAGTGGCTATACAATTTTTCTTTATTACATGCAATTACAAAATTATTCAGAGCCAGGTGCTGGTTTGAAAAACATTGAATATTTTTCATTCCACAACCCCTTTAAGTGGCGGAGGCCACAGGGCGCAAATTCCGGGTGCCCTCCCCTTAATTCAGCCCTTTAAGGGGCACTTTTATTTTACATTCGCTATCATCTTTCAAGAAGGAGAGTTAATAAATCAGATGGTGGAGTTAGTAATATATCTCTTAATAGCAGCAATGCTGGACTTAAATATTTAATGGAGATGTAACACCATGGACTCCAACGCCATCCATTGTGTACTGGCATTGCCGTTGTACTGCAGCCCAGTTGAGGTGAGCTGAGGTGCAGTACACCAGTTCACAAGACAGTGGGTGAAGCCTTCGGTCTTCTGTATGCCGGCTGCTGCTCAAAAAAGCTGATCGGTGGGGGTACCGGGAGTCAGACCCTCACTGATCTGATATTGATGACCTATCCTGAGAATAGCTCATCAATATCTAAGAAAATCCCTTTAGCACCTACAAAACTGAAGGTTCATAGATACTTGGAATCTATCAATTGTATCTAGCCATAGAGATATAAACACATAAACACAAGTTAATACACCAATTTCGTGACTCTAAAAACCATATTTAATTAATATTTCAAAGCCAACAAGCAAGCTATCACATCCTAAAAACACATAAAGATAATGAAAACAAGAACCAAGATGGTAGTCCGGGGTACATAGCTAATTTGACGTACACAATAGCAAATATCCATATAAACAGGGGCATACACAGATCTCATAGACCCCCACTGCAAAAAAATAGTATGGGCCCCCTGTTCCACCTAGTTTCTTCTTATGTGTGCATCAATCATTCCCATGCAATGCAGAATCCAAAGCACAATGCTTCAGACTTCTGATGAATTTACATTTTCTTTTTATTTAAAAATAATTTTTGGGTAAAAATAAATTGTAATAAAAAGTCACACCTGGCCTCACCCACTTTATCAAACTTTTATGTCAGTAAAGTGGAACCGATGCATCATAAATAATGCACTGATTCTGCGCGCCATGATTCTCAATGTATTCATGCCAGACAACAGGCATAAATACATTGATAAATTTGCATCCCTTCTATTGCAAAACTATCTGCCTGCAGCCACATGCTGCGGTAATATCTCCGTCCAAAATTCCGGATCAGTTGCCGGAATGTATTAGTGCCAGATCCGGCATTAAAAATACCACAATGCCGGATCCGTCCTTGTGACAAAAAATAGATACGGATCCGTTTGTCCATATGACAAACGGAGAGACGGATCCGTTCTTGCAATGCATTTGTGAGACGGATCTGCATCCGGATCCGTCTACAAATGCTGTCCATTTGCATCCAGGTTGCTGGATCACTCTGCTGCAAGTGTGAAAGTAGCCTAACATTCCCCTTGCCAAAGAGACATGACCTTGTACACACCGTTACTGTCCAGTTAGTGTGAACAATTGACTGCATAGGGACACTCCTTATTGATATGGGGAACAGTAATTCCCTGTGGTCTATTTATTCATTTCCAGGAGGAATAACAGAGAAAGGACATACCACAGCGTTCCAAGATGCTCCAGAATTGTGATTGTATGAGGAAAAGAAAAGTTCAGCTGCAATGGTCCCTCTTACTAAGGAAGCATTCACATGACAGTGTGAAGACTGTGTCTGCGTTGGGGACCGCATACCGGCTGTGTGGTTCCGCGATCCGCAAGATGCAGCTAAACCTTTACTGACTGACTTTGTATATCGTCCACCAATATCAAAGAAAGCATGGGGGTGTCTTTACTACGTAATCCCACCATTATGTAATGGAATGCCCGCAAATAGAAGGGTGGCTTTATCCTGTATTCCCTTCCCTGCACCATAGCCTGAAGAAATTTGGCTTGTAGCACGATCACTATGATGTCTATGAGGAAGCTAAGTTATGGCTCTAAGGCTTGAGGCGACTTACCTTAGGCAAAAGGCTCAGAAGGGGAGGTATTTATCGTCTCCGTGTCTTCTGGCAATGTCACAGGAGGAGGGCCTTTAATCCCGTGCGCTCCTGGAAATGAGACACCTCCGGATGGGAACAATCCGGAACATAAAACAAGCGGGAAGGAGCAGCCTAGGGCTTCTAACGATTCCCGAAGCAGCAGGGGCACCTGAGAAGTAACTGGATCTGCCTGAACTTACCACTTGGTCCTACCCTGGGTACCTATGGGTATATATCACCGGGTGTAGGCCATTAGTATTCAATGTCCCTATGATGACAGTCCGTATAAGGGGGAAGAGAACAAGAGCTGTGAAAAAGGCACACTTTGAGCAAGTTGCTACATTTTTGTTAAGTGCAATGGTTAAGTGCAATCATTAGAAACAGTGCATAAATTCACATTGCGGCACCTAGAAGGATAATACACACAATGGGCAGGTTATCTTGAACGTTACATAACAGTAAACTTGTTACTTGTGCAAAATTATCACAGTATAAGATCACAAAGAGCTCAGGTATCACGTTTGAGTCCTTTCTTTGGGTGTAAGCTTTTATGTTGCAATAAAACATTTAATATAAAATAGTGCAATTTTATAAGTGCAAGTATAGGCTCAACAATAACTTGAGTCCTTTTTCCTGGAAGTGCTTGAAGTTGTAGAATCCTCTGGAAACTGATTAAAGTTCATTGCAATCCACAGGGCAAAAGTTAATTGTAATCCAAAGGGTTAAAATATTTAATAGCAGCAACAGGCTATCAAGTAACCTGAGAAAGGGGATAAAACAGTTAACTTGGACATGAGGGGGTTAAGTGCTGATGGGGGGAGTCCTTACTGACATGACCATCTGGATGAGGACTAACATTGGCAACCTGAAACAAACGGTTAAAACAGCACACAAATGCCAAACAGGTCCTCACCCGTCAGGTAGCAGTCCATGGCATGGCTCCCAAACAATATCACTGTTGATTTTCTTTGATAGTGGGACACCTTACAGGTAGGTGTCCAGCTCCTCGTCACTGCTGGAGCTGCTAAACCTCATCAGAGGGTGTTCCAGCCTCTGTTGGTAGCTTAGAGTGGCATTAGTAGTATTGCGCCACTGCCCTCTACCGGTGGCTGTAGGGATTGGCTGTGCTGACAGCTTTGAGAAGGCTGCTGTGACACGCTGTATGCCGGAATCCACAGCCGGTACAGGAGATGGCAGAACTTCTGGCTGCAGGGGTTCAGGAAGGCCTGGAGCAGTTTGTTGGGGCTGCTTCCAAGGGAGCACGTAGGGGGGCATGAAGCATGTCTGGACCTTGGGGTTAAAGGTCAGGACACTATTATTAATCTGTCCTACCCTCAAGGTTGGTGGTGGTGACAGGTCTGGAATCAATGGTGCAGGTGCAGGTTGGGGCTTCTCCCTGAACTGCATATGGCCATCTGGAGTTTCCTGCAGACAACGGGTCCTGCCCGCAGAGCCTGGATCCTCCTGCCAGGTCTCTGGGGTGATGGCAGGGGAAAGTGGCTTGTCCAATAAAGTGACTCTGGTGGCAAAAAGTCCTTGCATGGACCGCATGGGGGTATATGGACCGTCGGCCCACAAACAGTTCAGTGCCGGAGTAACTATCCTGCACGAATCTGACTCCTCTCTCCACTGAGAACCACAATACGGTTCCGGTTCTCCTGGTTAATTTTGGGTCTCCAGGCTGAGGGTTGTCGATCACCTGCTTTACCCACTCTTCAACCGCGGATTTATATTCCCATGCGGTCTGGGCAAATGCGGTTATCTCGTGAGGCACGTCGGGATTAAGGCTGCGCAGTTTCTCATAGCTGGGCGGCGGAGTGGAATCACCAGCCGCCTCCGCCGCACCAGTAGGTGGTTGTGGTGTTGCAGGCCTAAGGCTGATGGCAGGTGCTGGGGTTTCTGGACGTGGCGGAGGGACGGACACAGATCGGGCCGGGGCCTCAGGGAGCGCGGCAGCTCCTACCCGTTGTCGCGGCCGGGCGGCCGGTTCCAGTGCCTCCTGTTGGTCTTCATGGGATTCAGGCGCCATCTGGTTTTCTGGCTTCTCCATGGTAAAGGTGAGTGTGGCGGCAGTGTCCTCCGCGGGAACAGGCATGACGTCAATCTCCATCTTTATAGGCACGTCTTCTTCCGCAGGGGTGCTTGACGTGGCGGAGGGATCCACGGCCTCCGGGAACTTGATCAAGTCCGGGTCTTTGGAAGCAGGAGCCGGGACTTCAGTGGCGGTCTCCTCCGGAATGCTGGGCAAGGTAGGCGGAATATCTCTCTTGGCCAGGGAGGAATCCACAGCCTCCGGGACAGTAGCAAATATGGAGGGCCCACTCTTCTTGACAATCTGGGAGACTTGGATCTCCGGGGCACGTTCCTCGTACACAGGTTCGCCTCCAATCGCCATTTGGTCCCATTTTGGCTGGATGAATGCCATCTTGGTGACTTCTTCCATCTGGCAGATAGCAAGTTCTAAGGGCGCAGCCCAGAGGGAGGAGTCTTTATCACCTCAGCTTGCACTAGAAAGTTCACTGGGGGCAGTCTCTATTTTTCCCGCTCCCAGGGGGGCGTATTCGACATCTTCGCGCCTTTCTTGAGAGGGTGTTGCTAGATTTTCCCGCTTCTGGGGGGCGTAAACAGCATTTTCGCGCTCCTGAGAGGGCGTTGCTTTGTCTCTGGGCATGAAGATGAGGCGCCATTTTAACGAATATGGTGAATTTCACAATGTCGAATTAACTCTTTGAATGCTGGAGCGCACGTCTAGCGCTTTCTGGCACAGCAATACAAGTGAGAAAGTCACTTTTCAGGGTCTTTGCACAGGCGGCAATGCTTGCAGTACTGTGAGACATGTGACGGGATCCGTTTTTAGCGCACAATTGGATCTGGTTCTGTAGTTAGGGATGGACACACAATACAATCCGTATCCTGTTCGTGACGCCACTTTAATGCAACGAGCAGGACACTGGGTCAGTGGGTATGCTATGCAGTGGGTCAGTATAGGTATGTGTATAAGTTTGTGACACCAATTGCAGCTTGCGCAGGTACTGTAGCAGGGCCCTTTAAGATGTAATAGCTCACGTACCAGGTGAGGAATGCCAGAGGGGGATATTGTCTCTGTATAGCAGATATGGTAGTGTCAACGGTGTCTCCTACCTTGGTACGGCTGGACCCCTGTATTCTGGATCACATGCAATAAATTGAGTATGGTCAGTAGGAGTACTTCAGGAATAATTGAGATCCAAACAGGTAATAGGATCCAACTTGTCTTTACTTAATGATTTGCAGCTTTGATCCATACAGGTTACAGCAATAGTCTTGAATCCCAGCAGGTATTGGCAATATGTGGCAGGAATTTATATCTATTCTGCTTCTTATACATATGCCTAGTAGATCTGGCAGGTATCTATCTTCTGCTCTGTCTTTAGTCTGCTTAGTTTGGGTCTGACTAGCTGAAGAGGTATTTAGCTTCTCTTTGGCTTTAAATCTGTACTTACAGGACTGCTCGCAGGGTATGGTGTTGTCTTCCTGGAGATCTATAGTGCTGTAGATGGCTGCTTTCTTTGTCCACCAGCTGAGATAGGTGACTCAGGCTGGGAAGGGTGATCTTGGGCCTCAGCCGAGGCTTGAATCCTAGGTTGGGATCCCTGTTTCTGGGAGCTCCTACTAACACAGCCTACCCCAGCAGGGGGGCTGGCTCACACTGCCTAGAACTTTCCTTCCTTCTCCTGAAGTAGGATGTGGGAACATTCCACTCCTCCTCAGAAAGGGGGGAGCTAGCCTGGAATGAACTATTCCAGTCTAGGTATACTAAGTGGTTTGGGTCTGCTACATACTGCTGCCACCTGCTGGTGTACATTGAGAATTACAGCAAATATATAAAACAGGCATAGAAATACATATCATGGCAATGCACAGTTATATCACACCAGATGGAAATACACATGTACACCTAACATTATGAAGCAGGGTGAGTTTAGTGACATACTTCAGGATGTTACACATGCAGGGAATTTATCATGCCCTGTACTATAGCATTCTGGCTTTAGAGTCGCAAAACAGGGCTTTATGACTTTTTGGGCTTATTTGCACACAAGAGGGGGCGTAATTACCATAGCGGCAGACCATGCGACTGCTATGGGACCCAGGGCAAGAGGGGGCCCAGTATTAGTTGGGATTATCCCCACTTCTACTGGAGGCGAAAACTTGGTCAGGACTCTAACCTCTAACTCTAAAGGAACAACTTTTAGCAAATGAGGCAGTAGAAAAAATGTCCCAAGGGTCATTGAAAAGGGCTTAGGCAGAAACCCTTCTGTCCTGTGGGGGGCCTGGTTTGATCCTTGCTATGGGGCCCTTACTTCTCTATGTACGCCACTGGCACACAGATTTAGAGACATTTTGGATTTTCACACCACTCACTCCAGTTTTGAAAAGTGGATGAGAAAGTGGGTAAAAAGTCCCCAAAATTGTTGCAATCTTACTCCAGTAAAGAGGTGTTATCAAAAGTGGAGACAAGGTGACTGACTTAAAGATGCAGCAAACTTATCAAACATTGTGTGACATTTGTCAATGTCAATGCAGACTCCTGCAAAACAAAAAATTCTCCTCATGATAAATCTCCTCCCATATGTCAAATTCTGCACAGACTATTTAAACAGCATGTGGACAAGATAAGGTACAATCTTAACCACATTGTTGGTAGTGTTGTACACTGCGGCTTTTCCAGAATCTGGATGGTAGATCCACAAAAGTATTCTCCCTGGGTGAATATACCCTTACTGTTTCCAGGTGCACTGGAACATCGGTGCTTCCTGACATTGGCATTGGAACATTGGGGTTCCCTATTTCCACAGTCAAATTGTGTGACAAAATTTTCCTGCATGCCAACAGTTTCTTGTCCAGAGCTTTTGTTTGACTGAACTCGGACATATTCCCATCTTCATCCCTCCGTCCCCCTAAGGCTACTTTCACACTAGCGTTCGGAGCGGATCAGTCTGATGTTTCATCAGACGGATCCGCTCCGATAATGCAGACGTTCGCATCCGTTCAGAACGGATGCGTCTGCATTAAAACTTAGAAAATTTTCTAAGTGTGAAAGTTGTCTGAGCGGATCCGTTCAGACTTTACATTGTAAGTCAATGGGGAACGGATCCGCTTGAAGATTGAGCCAAATGGTGTCATCTTCAAGCGGATCCGCCCCCATTGACTTACATTGTAAGTCTGGACGGATCCGCTCGCCTCCGCACGGCCAGGCGGACACCCGAACGCTGCAAGCAGCGTTCAGGTGTCCGCTCACTGAGCGGAGCGGAGGCTGAGCGCTGGCAGGCGGATGCATTCTCAGTGGATCCGCCTCCACTGAGAATGCATTGGGGCCAGACGGATGCGTTCGGGGCCGCTCGTGAGCCCCTTCAAACGGTGCGCACGAGCGGACACCCGAACGCTAGTGTGAAAGTAGCCTAATATGAGCTTCGGAGCATTTTATGCTAGTAGTGTAATAATATAAACAAAAAGGCCTTTTCCTGCGCAATTCAGCTCAGGGCAAGGGAGAGCATCGTATAAATCACAGAAAAAATGCACCAAACGGATATGCCACTGACTATACTGGCTAGTCATAAATGGCAGATATTAAAAGCTGAGAATTTTGCCAATATATTCCTGTCAGGAAAATATCGGAGCCCATCATGCACCACGTCACGGTCTCTCAGCATGGCAAGGGTCCTACCACTACGCTAACTATGGTGTGAACAAGGTCTGAAGGTGATGTAATCCAACTCACAGCCAAGCTTCCACACAACCGCCTAGCAGGAAAATGTGAATAAAGTAAGACTGTAAGCCACACCCATATCGGACCGTGTGATGGAGGCTACCAGGTGCAAAGGAGTGTTTAAATGCCAGGTAAAGGCACGTACACTACATATAAAACAAAACAAAATCACAGAAATATCGTGGCAAATATGGGGGAACTGCTCAACCCCAAACACTGTAGCGTGTTTTTCATTGGGGGAGCAGCCCCACCGCATGTGGACCGCAGAAAACGACTATCCCCAGCCAAAAAAAGCATACAATGGAGGATGTCGGCGCGGTCCACATCCTTACACAACCGAAGCATTGTGCGGATGAAAATATAATCATATAAAGGGAGAGCATCGGATCATGTCAGAGGGGCCGGAGGGGTGAAGACAGTGGCGGATTGGCCATAGATCTTACAGGGAAATTTCCCGGTGGGCCGATGCCCAGGGGGCCACCTGGGCCCTCCTCATGGAGGGCCAGTGGAAGTTTTGGGGATGTATTGGCAGTATTTTGTGATGACTGTGGTATTTGGCTCTGATGGGGTGGTATAATGTGCCATAATATGGTATTGTTGGCCCTGTCTTCTATCAATTTGGACCCAACTACAAAACGGGGCCACTTTTAGGCCTCTTTCACATGGGCGTCATGGATTTGGCCCGGATAAGATGCGGGTGCGTCGTGGGAAAATGCACGATTTTTCCGCGCGAGTGCAAAACATTTTAATGCGTTTTGCACGCGTGTGAGAAAAATCGGCTTGTTTGGTGTTGTGTAGATTGTATTATTTTCCATTATAACATCGTTATAAGGGGAAATAATAGCATTCTTAATACAGATTACTCACCTTAATCCACTTGTTCGCGCAGCCTGGCTTCTCTTCTTTGTTCAGGACCTGGGTAAAGGACCTTTGATGACATCACTGCGCTCATTACATGGTCCATCACATGATCCATCACCATGGGGACAGACCATGTGATGAGCGCAGTTACGTCACCACAGGTCCTTTTCCTCCTGCACAGCAAAGAAGAAGACAGAAGAGATGCCGGCTGCGCGAACAAGTGGATTAAGGTGAGTTAAATTATTTTTTATATTTTTTTAACCCCTCCTGCCCTAATTTACTAAGCATTCTGTATTCAGAATGCTATTATTTTCCCTTATAACCATGTTATAAGGGAAAATAATAATGATCAGGTCCCCATCCCGATCGTCACCTAGCAACCATGCGTGAAAATCACACCCGCACTTGCTTGCGGATGCTTGCGCTTTTCACGCAGCCCCATTCACTTCTTTGGGGCCTGCGTTCCGTGAAAAACGCACAAAATACAGCATGCTGCGATTTTCACACAATGCACAAGTGATGCGTGAAAATCACCGCTCATGTGCACAGTCCCATAGAAATGAATGTAAAAACACCAAGTTGGAGCTCACCTCACCATACACCACGGAGGAGCATGGACACAGAACCGGAACCAAGGCTGAGAAGTAGCGAAAAAAGTAGATTGTTCAGCTTCACCTCGCAGTGCGTGTTTTATTAGGAAACATGCTTAAAAACCAAGCATCAGGCTCATTTCATCAACATGTTTCGGATCAACATATATTACAGATCCTCCCTCATGAGGAAGGATCTGTAATATATGTTGATCCGAAACATGTTGATGAAATGAGCCTGATGTTTGGTTTTTAAGCACGTTTCCTAAGGATCTGTAATATATGTTGATCCGAAACATGTTGATGAAATGAGCCTGATGTTTGGTTTTTAAGCACGTTTCCTAATAGAACACGCACTGCGAGGTGAAGCTGGACAATCTACTTTTTTCATAGAAATGAATGGGTCCGGATTCAGTTTGGGTGCAATGCGTTCACCTCACGCATTGCACCCGCGCTGAAATCTCGCCCCCGTGTGAAAGAGGCCTTCGTATTTTTTCCAGGGTCACTTTAAGTTTCCAGTCTGCCCCTGGGTGAAGATGGGGATATGTCCGGGTTCAGCTCTGAACCCGGACAACCCCTTTAAAGAGAACCTGTCATCGGGATCAATCTTATTAAGCCAGATACAATGCCTGGTAGAGTTGATCCCACTGAGTAAAATTATATATTTCTTATGTAACTCAGTTTCACGGTTCATGTATAGTTAAGGTTTTTATTATTATGTCAGTGAGGTGTTTGATGCTCGGACATGCCCCTCAGTGCACCTTAGATCTGACGCTATGTCTCAATTGCCACTCCTCCCTCCTCTTGATCAACAGAGCCAGGCATCTCCTGTCCCTGGGCCTGGGTTGTAGCTTACACCAGCGGTGGCGGTATCTGCAAATGTTTTATTATGTATTGTTCTTTATGTTTAGGCCAAAAATGGTTGACAAAGGTTTGGCAGGAACAGGGCTAAATATCATTTTCCTCCCATCTTGGTAGGCGTGGGCAGTCCTACTTCCTGCCTGTAGGTGGAGTCCTAACTGTGAGGAGATAGGAAGCACATGCCAGAGCTCTTACTCCAAGGGACCGTATCCAGTTCTCCTGTGAGATTCTTACTCCAAGGAAATTGCTGAATCAAGAGCACTGCTTTAGTGTGCCTAGACAGCAGAGTGATCAGCAAAACCACAGCTTCACAGACCCTGCTGCTAGTGAGGAAAAATGGGTCAGACACCCATCAACTAGAACCACCAGGACATACTAACTTTAAGCCTTCCTGCCATTTAAGTGCCATCCAAACTGCCACCATACCTCCCCATCTGGTGCCAGAAAAGTGCTCCTTACCACTGCTGTATGTGCCACAGTTATATTTTGCACTAAGTAAAAAGAGACTTTTATATGTTTACTTCTGGCCTGATTCTTCAAACCACCCTCCCACTGCACTGATCTCCACAGAGCAACGGCTGGAGGGAGTATACTGTGACATAACACCTTATCAGGACCACTACTCAAATCCTCAGCACCGTCTTCTCAGGGGCTCGCTGCACATGCACAGTACATCTGTTTCCACAGCAGCACAGAGGACTACTGCACATACACTGGTTCTGGAAGTCAAGGCGCACGATTACAGGGCCACATCACTTGCATAATTAGAAAGGTTTAATTGCACATGAACAACTCAAAAAGAAATGTATTATTTTACCCAGCAAGGTCAAACCTATCCGTCACTGTGCCTGGTTTGATACTGTTGATCCTGCTAAAAGGTCCTTGTTAAATTCATGTTTTAGAGCTTGCAAGTCTTAATAAGAACAAAAATTGACTCATTTATGGTTTCTGAAGTTTCACAAGTTCACAACTATCCTACCATAGTTATGACAGAGTTAACAGTAACATGTTGAACTACCCCTGCCAGCAGTGTCTCATCAGCGGTGACATATTGTGAGCCTGACCGTGGAAATGAATGGTTGCAGCAGTATTCCTAAAGTGAACACAGGGGACCAGCTGGCATCGCTGCAGTCACATGTAGAACAGGCCATTCTTTGTTGGGGTGACCTTTTTAATGCATTAGTTGCTCCAAGTTCTTCATTCCCCCTCTCAATGTGTTCACGTGTGAGCTGCTTTATGACTTTGCAGGGATATAGGATAAATCTTGGAATCTAGTGACTAACGCTAGCAGGTGCTTAGTATGTATTTATCATGACAAGCTTTTCTAGTTCCGGACACATCAGTGGCTCATTATTGATGTATTAAGCCTCATGCAGACATCCGTGGAACACGGTCCGTGGGTCCGTGAGATACTGGACTGGCATTGCAGGAGCGCACGGCGTGAGCTCATGCAATGCCAATCCGGTATCTCACGGACCGTGTTTCCCGGACGTCTGCATGAGGCTTTATACTGAGCATTTGAAGATCAATACGGCATAATTATGAAAGCTGCTGAGTGGTGAAGTTATGACGTCACCAGTAGCAACTGATTATTTTCTAAATTGCATTGAAAAATAGAAAATGACTGTAATAAAGCATCTGAGTTAGAACCAGTGTACAGAACAAATACCCTCAAATATGGGCTGTTTTATAGCACTTCTAGCTCAGTAATGATGTTTCTGTGCCGTGGAAATATCATACTCAGAAGATTTTGGTTAGAAGACCAGTGAAGCACTATATTTCCATGATAGTTTGCTAATTATTGTCTGCTTCAGCCATACTTTCCTACTGTCCTCGATATACTAATGGGTTCTCAGATGTCTCCCATTCCTTGGCATCCATACAGTTTTATTAGCATAAAACAGAGATAAACATATAATGGACTGAGACTTGGTGGTTACTGATGTCTGCTACACTTGTTCTCTACCCTAAAAAAAGCATTCCATAGATGTCAGTGATCTCTTACTACAGTTTATATAGAGGATATTTGTACAGCCACTTCACTTATTAAGCCTTGTTCACACTTAGTTCAGTCGGGGTGTATGTGGCGCAGTTCAGAACATAAAAATTAACCACTTCAGGACAACCCGCTTTAAATATACATTCACAATTGCAGGGCTTTGTGCAAAACTGATGGATATTTATGTCCATATCTCTGCTGGAGATTGTGTCTCACATTGCAGCACCAACACCTAGATCATAATGTTACTTACAGCCTCTGGTGCAGGTGACATCCTCAGGACATTTTATAACTCTGGAACTGGAGATAACGCTGATCCCAGTAATTAAAAACCTTAAATGCTGCAGAAAATAGGGAATGTGTCATCAAAATGGTTTTACAGTGTTCTTCCATTGACTTCATAGCCCCCAGAACTATAGACATAATAATAATGCTTTGGTATACTTAGTATATGTAACTACGACAGTTGTGCACAAGACCAAAGACCTGGACTTCACCTATAGCAGTCTCCTTTCCCAAGTTCTAACTGTGGCTCATGGTACTCAAGTACCCCCATGACTTACAGCAGGACTGAAGTGTACAACAACCAGACAGTTACAAAATGTACTGTATTCTGTGCACTGTATGTTCCAAAAGCTGTATATGGAAAGAGTGGGAAGTTGCTAGCTACTGTTGCTAGGCCAGGCTGGCAGCACCCCTTCCATTTGTCAGAGAAAGGTAATGCACCTAAATTTTGGCTACAGATGTATGCATACTGGTGAGAGTAATAAGCTTCAGGTTCCCCATCATATAAAAAAAAACAGAAAGTCTCTCTGTTCAGAGACTGTATTCTACTAAGGATACTGCAGAGATATCATATGGTGAGAGTGAGAGAGGTCAGTTGCACCCCTTAGACCAGGAAAGCAGAGACTGTATAACCTGGTTAAAAAGAGAGAAAGAGAGAGCAGTCTTCCATACACAGCCTTGGGAACTGCATATTCTAAATGTAAAGATTGTGCTTAATATGTACAGTGCCTTTGTAAAGCATCTATCGAAGTACAGAGGAATTTCTGCATTAAACCCGGCCTCATCATTGTGTGCACCAACCTGCATTACTGACATATCATTTAGGGAGCCTGCCTTGCACCTCAAAAACGCATCTACACCAAGGGTGCCCCATCTAACACCAGGCAGGAGCCTCAAAACCAAAGTGTGCCTCGAAGGGAAGAAAAGATGGGCCCCCCTATCACTGCACAGCCCAGGGAACAACATAGCAAGGACTGCTACTGTGAATACAACTATTCCTATCCTCTCCACATCCCATACGGTTTGCTGCTTCCAGTGAGCAAGAACATTGCAGAGAGGACAACAGGGAGGCCTTGCAAGCCAAGGTCAGCTGAGGTGTGCTGGTTGCACCTGTCACATTGTTTGTTGCATTATACTGGTCTTCAGAAATAAAACCGTTCATTGCACCACCTGCCTCAGCATTATTGTCGCCATCCACCTGCATCTCACGCTACCTTAGGCACTGAGATTGAATAGGCCTCATTTAATGGGTTGACACTTTTCTGAACACAATTTGTGTGGGGGTTAAAAGACGCATTGTCTTCTACTCACATTTACATTTTTTAAATCAGATAGTTTTTATTAAAACACTTTAGAGATCATTTATGAAATGACCACACTCCTTCCCCTCACCCCTCCCCTCTCCACTTCAGTGCACGGTTCTTAGAAAATTATTCCTACAAATAACAAATCTGAAGAGCGTACAACCAATTATAGCAATTTCAAGGCTCAAGTCCACACCCAGTTTTCGCAGGTGATGGCCCACAGAAGAATCCAGTGTCCATCCTGTTTGGTCATTTGTTAAGTCCAGTCCTGAAGTAGAGACAGGCCCACCATTATTCTTGGGGCCCAACCCCTATATAATCAATAAAGTTTAATAGGTTATGTATCAAAGAAATAGACCCTAGTAACAGGGGAGTGGTTTGAAAGGTGGCCATTTTTTCTCTCCAGAATCTTTGGCTTTCTTCATGGTATCAAAGCCTGGGTCGTCTGGTACTCTGGTGGGCCACCCTGAGTACAGGTCACCAGCGTTTTTCCAGAGATCAGTAGAAGTTTATAACACTTGATGGGCATGACCAAGTTCAGGCTGTGCTAACCTCCTAGACAATTCTTATCAATTACATCCACACATATTTTCTTTTCACCAACATTTTACTAACCAATGTCTAAACAATATGAGACACCCTTCTTCTCAGAAAAGTGTACATAAACCACACAAGGTAAGTGGTCTTGGGTAGTGTTGGCTAAGGTTGGGCAATAATATAACATTTCTGATGAGGAGGATATTGAGACATCACAATAACTATATGCGAGCATATATACCATCACTTACACACATATGAAAATTATGGCCATGTGTTGACAACCTCAAATACACTAATTATGATGCTGCCCCCTAAATTCTGCTGCCCTAGTCACCTGCCCAAATAAAGCCCTAACTACAGGCACATAAACCATAAATATAGTTTAAACTTCTTGATACTTTTGCATGTGTCTTTGTTCCTAAGGTGAATAGATTTCTGAAGCCATGTGTTGTCAAACGCATAGCCACAACTAAAAACATATTTTTAACCCTTTCCTGACATGGCAATTTAGTGGTTTAGTTTTTTACTATTTCTGAAGTCATTTTTTTTTATTTTTCATTCACAGTTTCATGGGTTTTGTTTTTTTATGGCGTTTCTTAGGCGGTAAAACTGATCTGTTCCCTTCATTCTCTGGGCCAGTATGATTACACCAATACCACATTCGTATTGTTTGGCTAGTGGTTCGATACTTAAAAAAATATAAACTTTTTTTTCTTTTCATTACCATATACTTTTTAATATTTAAAGATAACCTGTCAACACAAAATGCAGTGCAATCTGAAAGCACCATGTTATAGAAGAAGCTGAGCAGACTGAGATATAGTTTTATGGGAAAAGATTCAGTAAAACATGTAATTTATACATTTATACCTGTGAAAAACGATCAGTACAGGGAGTGTGCATATCGAGGTAGCTGTCAGTCACTGATAACACCTTCTCCCTGTACCAATAGTTTTTCACATCACAGGACTGCAAAAAAGCAAAGATATAAATGTATGAATTACAAGTTTTACTGAATCTTTTCTCACAAAAATATATATCAATCTGCTCAGCCCTTCCTGTTCTATAACAGGGTGCTTTCAGATTGCATTGCATGTTGTGATGACAGGTCCTCTTTTTAAGTCTACGGAGTTGTGCGAGGGCTCATTTTTTGAGGGGTGATCTGTATTTTTCAGTGATACCATCTTAGTGTGTTCAACTTTTTGATCAATTTTTATAAATTTTTTGGGGAGGTGAAGTGACAAAAAAACTGAATTGTCCATTTTGATTCACCATGCAGGATAAATACATTGATCATAGTTTGGGCATTTTGGGACTCAGTGATGTCTATGAATTTCAGTGTTTATTTTTATATTTATTCTGGGGAAAGGGGAGGGTGATTTGAATTTTTACATATTTTTTTTTTACATTTTTAAAAACTTTTTTTTAGGCCCCCATGAGGACCTCATTATGCAATTGCTATTTCTATTCAGTAATGGGATTTAATGCATTACTGAATAAACAATTCAGTATATTTTGATGTAGTGCTGCCACCTGCAGGTCTACATTGTAATACACCTGTGATCATCAGAGCCTCCAGCAAATGATCTCCTTTCCCCATTTTCTGACTCTGCTCTTTTGTGGACAGTAAATTCAGTTTCTCATTTGGCCCCTTCATCAGCCTGTATTAGTCTATACTCTGACTCTCTGGAGAGCGGTCTGCTTTAAAGGGAACCTGTCACATTGAACATGGTGCCTAAGCTGAAGGCCGAATGTCGTAAAGCAAGAGTCGCTGAGCAGATTGATATACAGTTTTGTGAGAAAAGATTCATATAACGTATATTTATTTCATTTAAATTCCTGCTCATTCTGAGCAATGAAGTCAAGGAGGTGGCCCTATCAGTGACTGACGGCTCTCTCTGTATACATAGCCATAAAGGAAAAGTTGTCAGAAACTGATCGGACCTCTTTGACTTCAAAGCTCAGAATGAGCAGGAATTTAAATGAAATAAAAGTTAGGCCTCACGCACACGACCGTTGTGTGCATCCGTGACCGTTGTGCCGTTTTCCGTTTTTTTTTCGCAGACCCATTGACTTTCAATGGGTCCGTGGAAAAATCGGAAAATGCAACGATTAGCAGCCGCATCCGTGATCCGTGTTTCCTGTCCGTCAAAAAAAATGACCTTATCAATTTTTTTGACGGACAACGGTTCGAGGACCCATTCAAGTCAATGGGTCCGTGAAAGAACACGGATGCACACAAGATTGGCATCCGCGTCCGTGATCCGTGGCCGTAGGTTACTTTCATACAGACGGATCCGAAGATCCGTCTGCATAAAAGCTTTTTCAGAGATGAGTTTTCACTTCGTGAAAACTCAAATCCGACAGTATATACTAACACAGAGGCGTTCCCATAGTGATGGGGACGCTTCTAGTTAGAATATACTGAGAACTGTGTACATGACTGCCCCCTGCTGCCTGGCAGCACCCGATCTCTTACAGGGGGCTGTGATCCGCACAATTAACCCCTCAGGTGCTGCACCTGAGGGGTTAATTGTGCATATCATAGCCCCCTATAAGAGATCAGGGGCTGCCAGGCAGCAGGGGGCAGACCTGAAGGGCACCTGCGGCACCTGAAGGGTTAATTGTGCTGATCACAGCCCCCTGTAAAAGATTGGATGCTGCCAGGCAGCAGGGGGTAGTCATGTACACAGTTCGTCGTATATTCTAACTAGAAGCGTCCCCATCACTATGGGAACGCTTCTGTGTTAGAATATACTGTCGGATCTGAGTTTAATGATGTAACTCAAATCCGATGGTATATTCTAACATAGAGGCGTTCCCATGGTGATGGGGACGCTTCAAGTTAAAATATACCATCGGATTGGAGAAAACTCTGATCCTATGGTATATTAACTCCTGACTTTACATTGAAAGTCAATGGGGGACGGATCCGTTTGAAATTGCACCATATTGTGTCAACGTCAAACGGATCCCCATTGACTTGCATTGTAAGTCAGGACGGATCCGTTTGTCCGTGGATCCTCCAAAAATCAAGGAAGACCCACGGACGAAAAAACGGTCACGGATCACGGACCAACTGAACCCCGTTTTGCGGACCGTGAAAAAATACGGTCGTGTGCATGAGACCTTATACTGGAACTTTCCTAATGAAACTATAGATCAATCTTCTGAGCTCCTCTTGGTCTATTAACATGCCGCCTGCAAATTACAGGTTCCCTTTAAATATAACTTTCAGTGTTCGGTCTCACCAGTCACTTCCATATTTATTAACCCAATGTTTATTCCTGGTTTTAACCACCTCCGGACCGCCTAACGCAGGATCGCGTTCCAGAGGCGGCAGCCCTGCGCAGAGTCACGCATATATGCGTCATCTCGCGAGACGCGAGATTTCCTGTGAACGCGCGCACACAGGCGCGCGCGCTCACAGGAACGGAAGGTAAGAGAGTTGATCTCCAGCCTGCCAGCGGCGATCGTTCGCTGGCAGGCTGGAGATGTGTTTTTTTTTAACCCCTAACAGGTATATTAGACGCTGTTTTGATAACAGCGTCTAATATACCTGCTACCTGGTCCTCTGGTGGTCCCCTTTGTTTGGATCGACCACCAGAGGACACAGGTAGCTCATTAAAGTCCCACCAAGCACCACTACACTACACTACCCCCCCCCCCCCCCGTCACTTATTAACCCCTTATTAGCCCCTGATCACCCCTGATCACCCCATATAGACTCCCTGATCACCCCCCTGTCATTGATTACCCCCCTGTCATTGATCAACCCCCTGTAAAGCTCCATTCAGACGTCCGCATGATTTTTAAGGATCCACTGATAGATGGATCGGATCCGCAAAACGCATCCGGACGTCTGAATGAAGCCTTACAGGGGCGTGATCAATGACTGTGGTGATCACCCCATATAGACTCCCTGATCACCCCCCTGTAAAGCTCCATTCAGACGTCCGCATGATTTTTACGGATCCACTGATAGATGGATCGGATCCGCAAAACGCATCCGGACGTCTGAATGAAGCCTTACAGGGGCATGATCAATGACTGTGGTGATCACCCCATATAGACTCCCTGATCACCCCCCTGTCACTGATTACCCCCCTGTCATTGATTACCCCCCTGTCAAGCTCCATTCAGATGTCTGCATGATTTTTACGGATGCACTGATAGATGGATCCGATCCGCAAAACGCATCCGGACGTCTGAATGAAGCCTAACAGGGGCATGATCAATGACTGTGGTGATCACCCCATATAGACTCCCTGATCACCCCCCTGTAAAGCTCCATTCAGATGTCCGCATGATTTTTACGGATGCACTGATAGATGGATCCGATCCGCAAAACGCATCCGGACGTCTGAATGACGCCTTACAGGGGCATGATCAATGACTGTGGTGATCACCCCATATAGACTCCCTGATCACCCCCCTGTAAAGCTCCATTCAGATGTCCGCATGATTTTTACGGATGCACTGATAGATGGATCCGATCCGCAAAACGCATCCGGACGTCTGAATGAAGCCTTACAGGGGCATGATCAATGACTGTGGTGATCACCCCCCTGTCATTGATTACCCCCCTGTAAAGCTCCATTCAGATGTCCGCATGATTTTTACGGATGCACTGATAGATGGATCCGATTCGCAAAACGCATCCGGACGTCTGAATGAAGCCTTACAGGGGCATGATCAATGACTGTGGTGATCACCCCATATAGACTCCCTGATCACCCCCCTGTAAAGCTCCATTCAGATGTCCGCATGATTTTTACGGATGCACTGATAGATGGATCGGATCCGCAAAACGCATCCGGACGTCTGAATGAAGCCTTACAGGGGCGTGATCAATGACTGTGGTGATCACCCCATATAGACTCCCTGATCACCCCCCTGTCATTGATTACCCCCCTGTCATTGATTACCCCCCTGTAAAGCTCCATTCAGACGTCCGCATGATTTTTACGGATCCACTGATAGATGGATCGGATCCGCAAAACGCATCCGGACGTCTGAATGAAGCCTTACAGGGGCATGATCAATGACTGTGGTGATCACCCCATATAGACTCCCTGATCACCCCCCTGTCACTGATTACCCCCCTGTCATTGATTACCCCCCTGTCAAGCTCCATTCAGAT